>NC_069131.1:13206096-13418596 GCF_026914265.1 Mya arenaria | reverse complement strand
AGTTTTAGTTAAAGTCTCGAGCGTATATAGGTTTCGTAACGGTATTATATTACAGTGTGTGCACAGCCACTCATAAAAGATTCGGTTTGACCCACATTAGAACAGACGGCCTTTATACACCGTTCCTAGAATGAAACGTCATTAAACTTCCTTATTTAACAAAATAGAATTACCGATGACTAAGGTCGTTTCGACACATTTTCCGTCGAAGTCAACATCAGGGGCGGTATTCATAAAACTTCTTAAGATAAGATGTTGACTTAAGTGTGGCATTTTTTCCTAAGTTTACCATTAATTTCCTAAGTGCTATTCATAAAATGTATTTAAGTAAATCGTAAAAAAATTAAATAATAGTATTAATTAATTGAAGTGTTTTAACGTGTATTTTGTACTACTTAGATGGTTGTTAGGAGTGGTTAGAAACAATCGCATTTTGAAACTTGAACATTTTGTGAAGTATACCGTGTTTTGAGAGGACGTTATTTGGTCGCAAACTAATCGGACTGTTCCACAGACATAAGTATAAATGTATGTATAATACTTTTCTTTTAAGTTCTACATGTGTATTTGTTTCTGAAAATAGTTATTCTTAGTAAACATTTTAGTTAAACTAAACCGAAAGTTTAGTTTCTTAATCAAGGAATTTTCAGAGACGTATTATATGAATAGTCTATAAATGGCCCAAAGCATTACAAACATTTATTTACGCACCAATACATCTATATGGACTAATACTTTTTAAGGTTTATAAATTTGTTCATCACCAATCAGATAAAACGCACTTGCTGTATAAACGATAGGAAAACGAAAGAACCATTGCTTTTACGAGCTGTTCAAACAATTTATCACCAGCTAGTCTGAGCTCATTTTCAACAACAAACCGTGCCTCAACTACCCCAACCAACAACCCAACATTGCCTAAAAGCCAGTAAACATTAAATTTTGACCGCGTTGAATATTGCCCCAGGGGTCATTTTTCAGGGATATTTTTTTACGTTGAAAAATGACCTTGACCGTTAATTAATGACACTTGGTCGAGTGAAAAGTTGACTCTCGTTCAAAACTGATCAAGGCAAGTATTCATATTAAACTAACTCAATTCTATGGTCATACTTGGTTTGATGTTTTAATTGAATATATATGTAGGTTACCGGGGTATTTATATCAGGAAATCCGATAAGCTACATCCATCTTAGATCGAAATTAAGAACAATATTGAGAACCATCCCAACTCAGTCGTGTCCTTTTTAAACATTGAAAACTAACCCATTGTCGCATACAATTTACCTTTTTGGATTGTAAGTTATATGCCATTAACTGAAAATACGTAATGTTTTTCATTCAATAGTTATATTTTTGCTGATAATAGTCCCTAAATATGATTTTTAGTATAGTAATAGCGATATTACTATATTTTTTGCTGTAGCTGAATTATGAATAGATAAATAAAAAGCATGCAGTTTTAAACATTACTCTTTGATAACTTGAATTATCGTGACCGCAATCATTGCTGCTGTGTATTGTATTTGTTCAGCAATTGTAAGATTGAATCAGTCTATTGTTCGACTAAAATAACTACTGCTCACATGCAATAGTGCCTCACAATGTAAAAATGATTCTTTTATGAATACGAATACCTGGTACCATAGCTTGACTTCATGGAACACATCAACAAAGAGGAACTGAATTTAAATTTTCATAATTTTTCATATTTCTGCTTCCACTATTAACATTATTTCTACTACATCTGTGTGTAATACACTTATCTTCAGACCGGGAGGGGGGGGGGGGGGGTGAAAATAATATACCTGCGGGGTCATCTTTTCTTCGCACCTTAAAGGCTCTTTGACATCAATGTTGGCTTAATTATTGTTTATTTTATTCAGTATTCAAATTTATTACTTTGTCGTATAAGTTAACTCACCAAGTGCTATACGGGGTAAATGTCTTTCGGTAGCCAAATTCAACTTTAAGTCGTACGGAGTGATATAGTATATATTTATATGACTATACCCCCACAGAGCTATTAAAAAGTGTCTTCTTACGGTTGTACAAGTCTGTTGTACTGTATCTATTACATAATTTTGATATTTTGATATCTGTACATACACGGCTGGCTGCCAAATACTGCAAAAAGTACCATGATTTTCGGTATGCATTTCTTCTTAATAAGTGGTATGAAGTAAACATTACAATTGAATGATAACGCTGGATTAGGCTCCTTATAGAAGTCATTCGCAAAGAAAAACTCGTAATTGCTTTAAAACCATTATTCAATTATGGAAATCATGATTTCCTCTAATTATTACATGTCAATGTATATTTTCATTAAGAGCTCCTCGGCCATTTTTGTCAAAAATAACCTCGGATGTTTGTCGGTACATCAGCAAAAGTAGTTCGTAAAATTTGGAATCATATCATTATTTAAATTTAGTGTTTTAACTTGTATTGTTGATTTGTGTTTAAAGTGGTTGTCAGTGAAGTATATTATTGCAAACATAATTAAGATTCCCAAGAGTTGGGTCATTAAGTTTAACTGCTAAATTAAATAAGTACGCGATCCGCTTGCAGCGGACTTAAAAAAGACCCGATTTCTAACATTATAAACCGTCTATATACATCCGAGATTGTTTTCGATGAAAATAGCCGAGGAGTTCCGGATGTATATTTTTTCTTTCTTTATGACATAGAGCGGCGAAGTATGGCCAATGAAGCCAAAGATACAGACGATTGGGAGAAATATGGAGCCAGACCGAAGAAAAGATTTTCACAAGAATTTCAGCGGAATGAATCAAATCACCCAGAAACATCATCTATTGATCATTCAGCAAACTCAGGGGACAAATATATGTTGTATGATAATGATGAGCTAACGTGTGATTTTCCAGACAAAACGGAATTAAGTCTGGAAGATTCTGAGAAATCTGCCATTGACGGATACCAATCGCATGTGTCGTATATGGACAATGCTGATAGTGCAGTAACAAATTTGTTCCATAACATCTCTGAAGATCAAGCAAACGTGTATGTTAGAAATAAAAATAAAAATGAGAAATATTTAAATGTGACAACACTACACTACTCACAGGTACATATAGAAAAACACATCAGAGACATTTATGATAAGCAAGACCAGGAATTAAACGTCGTCGCACGATGGGTAACTGACTTAAACCAAGATAACGAAGAAAAGATGAAGCGGATGGAACAAACTACCCACAAATGTTTGCAAGTACTCGAAGATTCCTTTGAAAATAACACTGATGCTTTCAAACAGGAACTGCGTGTACATTTCCAGAAAAGTGTAGGACATTGTCAAGAACAGCTCAAAGAAACATCCCAACGATTGATGCAGCAAATGCGTCATGAGATTCACAGACAAACAGATGATACAGAATTTCTGCGTACATTTTGTGGTATGTATGTTTATCTCAAAGACATAAGGTATATATCATGAATTTCTTAAGATGATTACTTCTATACTTTTCCCATGAATGAAATTCTTATCTCATCGAACATTTGTATGTTTTAGTGATGCAAATATATTCTTTCTAAATGCAGTGTTTAAAGCTGACGTGGTTGAACTGAGCATCGAACGCTACAATAGCCTGCCATTTTCGCCTATCGGAAAAGAAAAGACGGTGCATTTTTTTGAACTTTATGTAATTCCTAGTTTATTTCGAAAGATATCACTTTCCAACAGAAATGCCCAGGAAAAGAGAAAGGAAAGTGAGAAATTGAAGACTTTGCAAGAGATTTTCGAAATGAGTTCCACGAAAACAAAAAAAGTATTTATCAGTGGAAAATCGGGATATGGCAAATCTTCCTTCTGTCAATTTCTCCTTTTGTCTTGGTGTTTGGAACAGCCTCATACAGGGGTTGATGAAATGGATAGCCCACTTCTTGAATTGAAACGTGCGGCCGAAACCCGACAGGACTTAACCCAATTTTCCGTCGCGTCATATCTGAAAGATCGCTTCGAAGTAGTGTTTCTTGTAAATATCAGAAGTTTGCAAAGGCCTGTTTGTTATATAGAAGAAATGATAACGATTCAGGTTACTGAAAGACTAAGCGGAGTATATTCAAAGGAGTTTTTTGAAAAGGTAATGCGAGATCATACAACGTTAGTAATTGTCGATGGTCTTGATGAATGGTCCCACGATCCATCTTGCAAAGAAGACCATGCGTTACCACAAACGCGAAAAATTCGAAGAAACTGCACGGTATTGTTTACTTCAAAGCCCTGGAAACTGAGAGAGTTGAACGTTTACGAGAATGAAGCTAATATAATTGATTTGGAAGGTCTTTGTGTTGCAGCAAATGAAAGTCTCGTTAGTAATTTCACAACGTGCCTGAACTATAGATACAGAAGAAATAAAAATTATAAAAAGTGTTTAACTTTTTTGGAAGGTTCAGCACAAAAACTGTTCCAGCATTTCAGAGGCCAAAGAGTGTTTTCTGTTCCAATCATTCTTTCATATCTGATTTGCATCTGGCATGACAATGATGAGAATACGGATTTGTTAAGTATTTTAAAGTCCAGAAGTGAGGTGTATTGCAAAATCATAAAACTAATGATTGTGCGTTCACAATGCACAGATTGCAACCTTTCACCGGATTTTGAGACCTGTTTACCAGAATGTTTTCGTAAAGCCAATTGTTGGTTCTGCAATGATTGTCAGAAGATAATTGTCGCGCTTGGAGAACTATCCTTTAACTCTTATGCTATTGAAAAACAGAAGTTATTAATCAATACCCAAACCGTACACAGATACCTTTCACACAAACAAAAAGAAATTGTTCTGAAAATAGGGTTTTTGACTGGGACATCAGAACCACTAAAGGCCGTGGAAAACGACGAACTGTTCTGTTTCGAACACGATTCATTGAAGGAAATGTTCTGTGCGGTCTTTTTATCTTCCGTCAGCGAAAAGATATGGCAAGAATGCTTACACACAATTGAAGATTCTATTGATAGAAACGATATGGCATTTACTCTTTCAGATGCGTTCGTGTTTTTGTGCACAATGCATTTTGAAAGAGCTTGTGAACTATCCATATTGATATCCACATGTAAGGTATGGGACCTTCCGGATGAAGCTACGGTTGAAAATGTTTTCAAAAAAAGAGCCATGGTCGCATCGATTCAGGAAATCGTTCTCAAAGGATACGAGGAGGCATTTGGTGGAAACGAAGATCAATTCAAGATCCAATTTCGGCACGTGAGCATACGATCGATAGGTGGAGTGAAACTTGAACATCCGTTAATAAGAGAAAACATGGGAAAATTTATATCGATTTACAACGCGATGAATTGTGATACAGATATCAACGATGTTCTCCGGCGGAATGATTCGTCCCTGAAACATCTGCTTTTTGACAACGCCTGTGTTTTAAAAGCGAAATCGTTAGATAAGTTGCAAAATCTTACACATCTGTTCATTATTAGGTGTACCGTGTCAGAGAAACTTTGCTTTGCGAGACCAAACTCAGTTCGTGTTCTTTGTTTAATGGATGCCCAATGCAATGATGGGGTTGACTTTTCAGGGGGATTGAATTTACGCACTGTTATAGTAGAACTCACTGATTTAGAAACAGGCATTGATCTGTCAATGGCCAGAAGATTGCGGAGACTTGAGGTAACAAAGTCCAACTGTAACCGAATCCACGTGAGACCAGACGTCTTGTCAAGTTGCTCAATCGTTGGAAAATTAACCTCCAAAAAGACAGATTTGCATATTCAATCAGGGTTAAAAAAAATTGAAGGTATAAAGCTAACAAATGTTGCAGTGAATGGCGAGATAAACTTTGCGACGTGTGAAAACCTACGCGAAGTATATTTTTCCAATATTGACTTGCCTCATCTCCTTCTTGAAAACAAAGATCACGTTTTGGATGTTACCCTGGAAAACGTTAATGTAATGGGACGCATTAAACTTACCAAGTGCTTGAACATGTCTTCGTTAAGTATTTCAGGGGCATCTAATTTAAGAAACATCATTGTACAAGAATGTCCAAAGCTTTTGGAGGTCAGTATTTACAAGACAAATATAAAAGAATCTTTAGATTTATCAGATTGTCCAGGAATTAAAATACTCAAACTGCATTGTGTCAAGATCCGTAGTGAACTTGACATGTCCAGATGTTCAGTCATCAAACGTTTGGATGTATGTGGGTGTAAAATTAACCGAATTCTTTGTGCAACCAATTTGTTTGATGTCAAGTCAGTGTGTCTTAGAGATTCAAATCATGAGATATATGCGCCTTTTTTAGAAGCCATAACATACTCTGACATATCCGACTTGAAGGTAGAAGGATTGGATAAGAAATTAACTAATCAGCTTATGAATGCAATACTAAATATGCCGACTTTAAGAAAGTTGGAGCTAGCAGCTGTAGAACTAGGTCAGCTCTCTGATGATGTAAGACAAAAGCTGAAAAAGTTACAGAAAATTGAGTTTAATAATATGACTTTTAAAAGGGATACATATTTGTGGATAATGGAAGATTTAGCTCGCAAAATTCCTGGCGATGATTTTATAATGGACGATTGCACAGTCAAGGAAGTCCGCAATAAAAGAACTGAACAGAACAGAACAGAACATAATTTTATTAGACGTACACCATCACAGTACATAGTCAAATAATATCAAACACATTTACAAATATGAATTCAACAAGTCACATAATACAGAATCGATGTAGGTTGAATACAAATAGAAATCAAAGGTAGCAATAAAAGAGAAACATGGATATATTCCAATCCAAAGTTTGTGCAAATGAAAACAACACCGATTACCTGAAGAAACAAATTGCGAACAATTCGTATCGTCACAGAGGTATTAATTTTACTGTTCACATTCATATTGAAATGAATGATAGGTTAACAATGTGGTAATTTTGAAAAAAGGCTGCCAGCAAAAAACAAAACACCATCAGTTGCCGATATAAGTAAATTATAGGAACACAGGCAAAACCACATTTACCTGGTATTTAAACTGCAGTATTGGCCAGTCAAGCTATCCAAATCAAGCTGAAAGATATACTTGGTTAAGGTAACCGTGACCCTGAATGTGTGATATTTGATAGAGCTCATTTACATGTAACATTAGCAAAGCAGTCATATTTGCGTTATTGTTCGGAATCAACTTGATTGCTAAATGGCAGTTGTTCACTTATGAACTAGATTCATATATGTATATAAGATTTGTAATCGTGGTCTCATAATTGTGATATAGGTACAGATGGTGACTTGTTCTCAATATATGATTGATGTATTTATTATCAACGCATAAACTGTTTGTATATATTTTGATTAGTTTTACAATTTATGCCATTTCTACATGTATTTTTGTACCAGTGAGCAAAAGTGTTGACAGTTTGTTTAACCAAATCATGTTTTTAAAACTATATTGAAGTAGTATTGTTAGACCATGAAACATGAAATAAAGTATGCAATATTTCCTCCGTTTTTTTTGCACAGGGTTGTTTTCAACTACTAGTATATAAATTGCAAGCTATGTTTCCAATAACCGAGCTAGATTTGACAAAGCAAGAAGCATTCATTTAATTTGTTAAACTTAAATAAAGATAATATTCAATTAGCATCCCTGCGCCCTAAAAGGAATGAACAGCGAAACGTAAACAAAGAATAACTATCCACTCAAAGCGCATCACGTGACACAATGATTTCAATGATCACAGTTTCCCCGCCTAAAACATCCCGTAATAGCCCACGTGGGAATGACAGCACCTTATTAACACACACATGAACGTCAATCATACTGGTGAAAACCCATATAAAACCCTGTCTATGCAGCGCTATCAGCGCTTTGATTAACGACTGCCACAGAAACAACTCATCATTTATGTCGTGGCCTATCCAAACGTGTTCATGTAAGGCCAAAATTTCTAGGTAGGGTAGGTAGGGATTTTTTTTTTATTATTATTATTTTCAAAATCTGTCGTAAGTTCAGAGTGTTTTCTTGCACATGGCAGTCTTTCCTACATTACTGTCATTGCCTGACTTTGTTTTATCATATAAACAATGATTCTGATTAAAATATGCATTTATCCGCCCTTCGTAACATATGTATTCGCTAACGAATATTTTTTTTGCTCAGAAACGGAAAAAAATAGTTAGGGTCGGTGCATTTTTATAGGTAGGGTCGGGTTACCCGAAACAGACATATTGTTTAGGCCTAATTGATAACGAGTATAATAGAAATTGAGTAATAAAATCGCGAATGCCGAGTGTTTGGATAAGTGTGGGCGTGGTTTGGAATTAAACTGAAGCAAATTCAATTTTTGATCCTCTGACCCCGCCCCTATCGATTCAGTCGCAGCGCTATCAGCGCTTTGATTAACGACTGCCACAGAAACAACTCATCATTTATGTCGTGGCCTATCCAAACGTGTTCATGTAAGGCCAAAATTTCTAGGTAGGGTAGGTAGGGATTTTTTTTTATTATTATTATTTTCAAAATCTGTCGTAAGTTCAGAGTGTTTTCTTGCACATGGCAGTCTTTCCTACATTACTGTCATTGCCTGACTTTGTTTTATCATATAAACAATGATTCTGATTAAAATATGCATTTATCCGCCCTTCGTAACTCTCTATTCGCTAACGAATATTTTTTTTTGCTCAGAAACGGAAAAAAATAGTTAGGGTCGGTGCATTTTTATAGGTAGGGTCGGGTTACCCGAAACAGACATATTTTTTAGGCCTAATTGATAACGAGTATAATAGAAATTGAGTAATAAAATCGCGAATGCCGAGTGTTTGGATAAGTGTGGGCGTGGTTTGGAATTAAACTGAAGCAAATTCAATTTTTGATCCTCTGACCCCGCCCCTATCGATTCAGTCTGTGTGTTGTCGAGTGATATTTTACTTGCAAATCCAACCGCGCAGCCACTTTCTTCGTAAGTCAGATCGCAGAATTTTGTGAAAAAAAAACACAAGAATATTTTGAGACTTGAGCCTCAAACATAGACTTATGATATTAGTGAATATTGGCCCTAGACAAGGCATAACGCGAGATCGACGATACCGAGCTCGTGCTGGAGACTGATAACGTGATCCGGGGAAACGGAAACAGGACTGACAGAAGTGGCAACTAGAGACTCAGAAGCGCAACAAGGAACATGAACAGCAGGGAAAAAAAATACCCATTTCAATTTAACGACAGTGATACTATGATAAAGGCTTCAACTGGTGGAATCTAGCTTGAATGCCCATAAATGCTTAGATTGAAATGTTGATTTCAATTATCCGTTCATGTCACATCATGTGTTTATATATCATTACTCATTTTAAATATTCAGCATCTGTGCTTCGATTGAAAGTCTGAACTCAATTACATATCTATGTATTAAAAGAGAAAGGAATGGGTCATTTGTTTAACAGTTTGATGTGCTGGGTAAAGGGGGCCAGGGAATATACCATGATATAATTAAAGAGCATTTACATTTTTGTAATTTACATGTTGACACTTGTTTTGAACATATGTATTCGCATTGTCGTCAGTATTTACTTTTGCCTTACAGCTGTACCGTGCAAGCAAAGTTAAAAATGAATATTGATTGTTTTGTATTAAAATTGGATGTTTTTAAAATATTAACATGCTGTGTGACCTTATGATGTTTGGTTTGAGAAAATATCTAATTTATTCACAAGTTACTCAAATAAAAAGTTGCAATCTTGAATGTCAAACAGCACTTTCCACATATTAACTCGTGTATGAATATATGTTTCACAAAATGTTTTCTGTATATAAACATTCTAGATTTTCCTTTTATGGCTAATATTTCACTACTACTATTTAACTATCATTCATCTTGTGTTCACATTTTATTATTATAATTCTCGTTCATTTTACCTGTTTGCTCCAAAATGGGGTGTATGCTATATGCGTAATTGCTTTTTAAAGCTGCACTCTCACAGAATTACCATTTTTAACAACTTTTTTTTTTATTTTTTGTCTTGGGAAGAGCAATATTTTGCGTAAATATCTGCAAACCAATGATATAAGATTGCTGAGAAAAATCAGACCGAAGATATTCATATTTCCGTCCGAAAATTAATGTTTAATAACCGTTACTAATTGTTTAAGAAAAATGCATAAAACATCAATTTTTGAACTTAAATATAAAAATCTGCGATTTGATTTTTTGTCAGCAGTCTTATATAACTGGTTTCCATGGATTTTCGTGAAAATCAGCTCGTTCTAAGACAAAAAATAAAAAAAAGTTGTCAAAACGTTCAATCTGTGAGAGTGCAGCTTTAATTGCCGTGACTTGACATGACATGTACTAACGTGACGCGGCAATTGTCATTATTTGCAAAAAACATCACGTTATATGCGTTGTATATAACAGCTGATCTTACGTGTATCGACCATAAAGTTTATATATTAAAAGTACTTATGAATGAATATATATGGTTATAAGAGCAATTACAAGAAGGTTGTGAACCACTTTACTCTGCATTGGGCCTAAATCTATTATACTTAAAAACAATTATTAAGGATTAGGGTATTTAGTCTCTTGCCATTCTTGTTACATATAATATGAGCATGTGTGTGCATATATATTCCTAGTGTTTTTATCTTGTTTATTAATATATTTATATTTTTTTAAATTATTTCAAGCAAAGTTAATTCTGAAAAGTTCTAATCGTGTTCAATGAGACAGTATTGAGCACATGTTTAATATCGCACATTTGTGGTTGATATTGTAAATGTTTCTGTTGTCATAACATTCTGGCCAACAACTTGAATAAACAACAAAAGATATGTTCTTGTCCTTTAGATTTCTCTTTTCAAACATATGTCCAAATTTTTTTCTGTCCTTATGTTTCTATTTTACAGTCTACGTCCATACCTCGAAAATATATTAAGTTATGGAGAGAAGTATAAAAAATGAGTATAACAAATAATCAAAGGGCAATTACTTAAAAATAACATGCACAAAAAAATGTCTTTTGTACAGCACTTCACCTCAACACAGTCAATATGTGTGCCATACACGTTTGAAGTCAATACCTCAAAGCGTAAGAAGTAATAGAGAAAGTAGACGCACGACGAAGGGACAGGCAGATTGACGGGACAAGTAGATTCCCATATAGCCCTTTCCACCACGTGGTTGGGGTATAATCATGTTCTTGTTCCCTGACAGTTTTAAGTCCTGGCCTCAATATTACAAAAAAATCAATCTCAATTTATTTTACCACATCAGACCATATATAGTATGATTAAAAATCTTTTATGTTTTCTCTCTTTATAAAAGCCTATTTTCTCCTGGAATGTGTTCATAAAAACAGTGTGTCTATATTTCAAAGGCCCATTCTAGAGAAAAAAACATGTACTTGGGTAGTTGCTCTTTTGATATCAGGTTTTAAATGAGATGAAATTGAGAGTATTTTGGGTGATATTGTAGTCCAGACCCGTATTTGTTTAATTTAAACCATGTTAGTATATTAGTTGTACAAGGAAAAACGGTTTACATCTTTTGCGTTGCTTTCGTTGCAGCATGAATGTCAACATGTGTATGTATGATAACAATACAATTTCAACAAAACAATATAATTTCAAAAAATATTATTTGTATTTACAACTTTGCCTCTACTTTGTCAGCATGCTGCAAGAACCCACAGCATTAGTTTTGTGTAGCCTGATTAATTATTGCTACAGCTGACTTGACTGATTATTTGTATAGCCTCATTTCTGCTTCAAGGCAAACTAATTTGCTAATATTGTTTCTTTTTTGCTATGAACACAATTAACCTACATATGTGTTAATTGTTTTAAATTTATAAGGAAGATTGGATTTAGAGTTGTGAAAAGACAACATGTTTTTGTTGTTCTGTTTATTAATAGAGAAATATAAATGATTTGATTATTGCTTAGAAAACCAATGCACACTTCAAAGATGAGGTAACGTAAAAAAAAAGACATAAAAAGCAAAAAAAATGCCATAAGTAATCTTGCAAACATAGGGTGTATGATTTCTTCTGTTATTATCAATGCATGCGCTCAATAAAACTGGAGCAAAGAGCAAGTCATTTTAAAGAAAAAAGCGGATGTGGTTCAGGCACTACCTTAATCACGTAACATTGGTTTACATGACAACAGATTTCAATACAAGTCTTTAAGAATTCGACTGGAAGCTAAACGGACTTGTTGGTTGTAAATATATAATGTTGACAAATGTTTTTCAGTGTAAAAGAAATTTAAAAATATATATTCTATTCGAAAAATATCTGGAAACATTTAAAGACATGGCAATATTGGTAGGTTTGCGCTAAAAGCCCTTTAAGGCAATGAAAAAATACATACAGAGCAGACTTCCTTTTGCGAAGTATATAACTTTATAGTCAAGATTGGACGGATAATCAGTAGTTTGATTTCACAGTTCACTCTTGAATGTATTTTGATATAACACGCTATCCTTCTCCCGTGCCATAACCACCATATGATCGTGGAGGATATGCTGGGTTAGTTGGTGCCGTTGGTCCCCCATGCGCGTTACCGGAACTCACATCATTTGGATTGTTCATGGACGGTGGGGCGTATGCGGGCTGGGTGCCTGCGGTGTAAGGCGGGGGTGCGACGCTACCCGGTGTGGAGTAGATGTTTTGTGGAGGATACGCCGCATATTGGTAGGCCGGCGGCGCCGCTGTAAATAAGTTTTAAACCATCTTTGTTAGGATTTTGAACTTTTTGACCAGTATTACTTTAAATTTATTTATTGTGAAACAAACTTTTACAATACTATATTAATCCCTTTCGTTGGTACGATTTTATGTAAGAGTTGGTCTTGTGTTGTTGGGGAATCCGGGGGAACCCCACTTGTCCGGCTTGTTGAAAACAAACCAATATGTGTACAATTGCATAAAAAGTAGTCCTTTTATTTTATTTATTCAGTAATCAGCATACGCTAGAATCACAAAATCATCAAATAAACTCGGGCATTTTGTAAACTTATACTCGTAAATGCGTCGTCTGCCAACGACAGCGACTAATGAAGGAAATGCCCATATATTTTGTCGATTTAAAGCTGCATTCTCACAGATGGACAGCTTTTACTCTTCATTTATCATTTATTATTCATATATATTTATTTTTATTTTCAGCAGTCTTATATCACTGGGTTGCAGACATTTACGAAAAAATTGGCTCATTCCAAAACCAAAAAAATATGTCAAAACGGTCAATCCTTGAGAGTGCAGCATTAAACCAAAATCATATACCATCAGGCCCCACCCCAATTTCTCGAAATATCGTAAGTCCCTGTTATAACTGCAGCATTAGGCATGGCTTACTATTTTTGTTTTGGTATAATTTGAGTAATATATACATTCTTATTTTGGACATTTAAGGGATATTATCTTATGATTATCACGATGAAATAATTTTGATTTAGTAAAATCTCGAAAAAAAATCACGAGGCAAATTACATATTAACTTTGACTTTGCCGAAGAAATTTGGCTTAATTAAAAAAAAAGTAAACTTCTTAATGTTGTTGCATTCAAGAGCTTTCGAGAAATTTAGGCTGGTTCGGCACTAGTATCTTCGTATGGCTCTTTTGTTCTACTCACACGCATAGACGAATGTATTGTTCTGTGGGTAGGGGGTGCCATGGGCACCACCAGTTCCGGCCGGATGGACGACAGAGCCGAGGCGACCCCGCTTCTTCATCTGCTGACAGCAAATCACCAGAAATATCACCACTGCGATAAACCCCACACAGGCGAACCCGATCCCGAGGATGACCCCAACAGACCTGTCAACAGAAATCTGGGCTAGTTTCAATAAAAGACTTAAAGGCCACCTTATCACCAAGCGTATCACCAAATATCATAAGAGCATACATTTCAATTAAATAGTTAGTGAATGTCACAAAAAGAATTGTTTTTCTTTTACAAACTTCGCCAAATCTGATACCAATTAAGCTACATGTATTAGTTTCAAAATGCAGTCGAACCCCGTTGGCTCGAAGTCCAAGGGACCGGCGAAAATACCTTTAGCCTCGGCAAATTCGAGCCAAGCGGGAATGTTTACCTTCAAAATAAAGAAATCGTTCCTTTACATGGCCAACTAAGAATTCGAGCGTAGCAAGTTCGAGCCAACGGGTTTTGACTGTAGATATAATTATAACTTTTCAGAGCGATCGAACCATTGGTAAGATACCCCTTTAGTCGTAACTGAAATATATTTATACAATATGTTTCTTTCTTTATTTTCTAGACTTTTTGTTAATTTTTGATACTGACTTAAGTTCAATTCATTCAATTATGTAGACAAAGTAAACAAATGCAACAATAAATTCAAGAACAAAATCAATTTTCGAATAAAATCGTGACGAAATCAATTTTGAAACGTCACCAATTCGATGAGTAAATATTTTGTTATTGTTTTCGCACAGACTCAGTTATACATTATATGTGAGCCTAACCTCATCAGCATGGATTTCATATTTGTTTTAACATGTTTAAAAGTCGCCGAGTAAATTAAATAAATTTACTCGGGCCATATAATAAAAGGCGTATGACAACACAACGTAAAACCAAGAATTCCAATTTAATATAAAGCGAGTTTCACAAATTGAATTGAAATTTATACTTGCGAAATCAATAAACTCATTAAACTGGCCAAGAAATGGTTTAGTTTTGAAATAGATATAGTAGCTACTACTATCAAAGGACGGCTCTCTTATTGTTCCGTTGTATAAATGAACTTAAAGTTACGCGTCCAATTCGATTCCCGTTTGCTGGTTTGCGGTGGATGTTCGGGATGGTCATGGAAGCATTTCGACTATTTCTAATTAAGGACGTTTAATGGTAGACACACCAGGTGAAGCAGCATATCTCGTCATCATCGCCGTAGTCTCGACAACAGCCGCTCTCGCAGTAGATTTGCCGCAAGGTGTAGTAATCCTCGTGCAGGAAGTAACAAAACTGCCCCGCCCGGCACACGTCTGGGGAAATCAATCGTGTTAATTATTAATTTATTATTCTACTTCATTGTTTCTCGATTGTGAAAACAGCTATAACTCTCTCGAGTTATTTCCTGGGTAAATAACAACATATAACATAACATTTATTCAGCATTAAACGTTTACAATACTCATAGCTAACATAAATAATATCCCATTGTCGTAAAAGGCAAAGACATGGTCAAAAGCATTCGGAGCTCCTCGGCCATTTTTTTTCAAAAACAACCTCGGATGTATGCCGGTACATCTCTTGAAGTAGTTCGTAAATTTTTGAATAATATCATTAATTAAATGTAGTGTTTAAGGGTTGTATTTATTGATCTCAGTTTCAATTGATTGCCAGTGAAGTGTTTTATTGCAAACATAATTACGATTCCCAAGAGTTAAGTCATAAATTTTAACTGCTAAATAAGATTACTACGCGATATATCTGCAGCGGACTTAAACGTACCACTTTTTGAGTATGTAAACCGTCCAAATACATCCGAGGTTGTTTTTGAATAAAATGGCCGATGAGTTCCGATGGGTCAAACGAGAGATTTGGCACAATTCCATACATATTTGTATATCACTTTCTTGTTAGGTTCGTGATCGTTGTATAGATGCACAGTATATAAATTTACTAATATTTCGATTTTTTTCTAGAATATTATGATATTTGATTTCCTGGGTAAATACTAGTACCAGCGGTCCTGCTCAAACCCACAACCTATTGGACGGAAGGGTGACTGACAACTTTACCACTACACCGCTAAAAGGTGTAAATGCTTGTACAGTAATATTTACACCTCAACTTCCATTCCTTAAATGAACGTCATTTCGACAATTGCGTTCATCAATCGATGAACGCAACATCTTCGGATATGTTCAGATCGCAATTCATTGCATAACAATATACATGAAAAATATTTATCTTGTTATTGTTTGTATTGTGTCAGAAGGTCCCGTAAAATATAAATCAACATTTTAGAAAGTGTTAGTTTTTTAAATTTTAAATGTGTAGTTGCCATAACTGTTTGAATTTTACGTTTAAAAGTGATTTCAAGTGGTTGATCTTTTCCCGCAATATTGTGACGTCATTTGAAAAAAATGCTCCGGGTCGTTCTATTTACAGAATGGGTAGGAATGGGTTACTGAATTATTTTTTTTAAATATATTGACTTGACTTGGCTTGACTTGAAGAGTTTGTGCGTCCAAGCTGCTAAAAGCAAATTCCGGTATGTGCCCCATCAATTGTGTGTTTTATTACTTGCAAATATCAGGGTTATTGGGCAAGGGATGAAACCTGTTTTGGAGACCTTCGTATAATATATATCATTATACCCAAACAATTTCTTTTTACCATCTCCGACTGATACTGTCAGCTATGGATGTTTTAGTTATCTTGAAAAAAATATGTGTTTTAACATCTGTCAAGCCTTTGGCACAACCCCAGCCCCAAATACTACTACTAATAATAATAATAATGATAATAATATACTACGACGACGACGACGACGACGACGACGACTACTACTTCTACTACTACTACTAAAATAATAATAATAATAATAATAATAATAATAATAATAATAATAATAATAATAATAAAATAAAAATAAATAATAAATAAATAAATAAATAAATGAATAAATAAATAAATAAATAAATAAATAAATAAATAAATAAATAAATAAATAAATAAATATGAATGGATGGATGGATGGATGGATGGATGGATGGATGGATGGATGGATGGATGGATGAACGAACGAACGAACGAACGAACGAACGAACGATAATAATAATAATAATAATAATAATAATAATAATAATAATAATAATAATAATAAAATAAATGAATAATAATAATAATAATAATAATAATAATAATAATAATATAAAATCTTATTTCATTGGTTATGTGGTAAACATTGCATATTCGAATTTCTAGAATACATTCAGATAATAAACACATTATTTGCACTCACCTGTTATCAAAGTCAATAAAACGACCACCAGAGACCAAACCACTCTTTGACAGCTCATATCTGGATGTTTACACGGTGTATCCCTGAAACACAATCGATCACAGAAATAAATGAATAATTGATACATTAAATGGCATCCTTTGTTTAACACATACCAATATGTCGCATTTAAACAGTGAAATGAATTCGTTTATGTCCGTTTAGTCGATTGAAAAACATGTAAATCCCTCACCACAGAGATACCTAGTCAACACTCGAAAATCAGCCTACCTCCTATATACGTTATGATTTTCTCGGTTCTTATTTATTTTGTCAGCAATGACATCATTTATAATGAAATATACGTACAATGATAATTAACTTTCTGAGAAGATTATTAATCCAATTTTCTACAACGAAATCATGGCTGTTACGGGTAAAAAAGCTGGTTAGTATCGTTCATTTCCCGGTAAATCAATAACACCCTTACTAGAGACGGGACAATATTGCTGGATCGATACCCGTTGCTATATATATAACACTTCATTTTAAAGCTATTTATACGGAATGAATTAATGTCACAAGGCCAGCAGAAATAAAAAGATGTTTCTAGAACAAAAATAGATGCAATAGTACATAGATTAAATATTGGCAAACGATTTTGATAGTAAGACTTTGTTGAACAGTATAGTTTTGTTTTTACTTTTTGAATAAACAGCATAAAGAAGGTACTCATTTGAGCGAATTTTCTAAACCAATGCTAGGAGTAACATTAATTTTCAATAGCGTTTCAAACGCTTTTTGCAGCATGTAGCATTTCTTTCGCATATTTATAGTTATTTATAATGAAGCTCTAATTCGAACTGTTGATCGTGAAAAATGAATTAATTTAACGATGTCTGCCCCTACAAAACGTGAAGACTACCTATATGTTTTCGAGTCGAGTGGCAATAGAAAAACCTAAAGGTACTTTCAGTGGGTCACTCGGTATTGAAATAACCTAGAGGGGGTTAATACGAGTCTGTTGGAAATGAAACAAACTAGATGTGATTTCATAGGGTCGTTCGGTAAAGAAAACGCGTAGATGTGGTTAGGTAGAGTAGGTCAGAAATGAAAACAATCCAGAGGTGTTTTCAGTGTTTCAGTCGGTAAAAACGACCTAGAGAAGTTTTCAGTGTTTCAGTCGGTAAAAACGACCGAGAGAAGTTTAAGGTGAGTCGGTCGGAAATAAAACAACCTAGAGGAGATATCTACGGGTCGGTCCGAAATTCATCAACCTAGAGGTGTTTATGGTTGGTCGAACGGTAATGAAACAACCTAGTTTTTTTGCAGTGTGTCGGTCGGAAACGGAAATACCTAAACGTGTTTTCAGTGGGTCGGTCGGTATTGAAACAACCAAGAGGTGTTTGATGTGAGTCGGTTGGAAATGAAATAAACTAGAGGTGTTTTCATAGAGTTGTTCGGTTATGAAACAACCTGTATGTGTTTAGGTTGAAAAGATCGGAAATAAAACAAACTAGAGGTGTTTTCAGTGGGTCGGTCGGAAATAACAACCTAGAGATGTTTTCAGTGAGTCGGTCGGTAATAACAACCTAGAGGTGTTTTCAGTGAGTCGTTCGGTAATTACAACTTAGATGTGTTTTCAGTGGGTCGCTCGATAATACCAACATAGAGGTGTTTTCAGTGAGTCGTTCGGTAATTAAAACTTAGAGGTGTTTTCAGTTGGTCGGTCGGAAATGAAACAACCTAGTGGTGTTTTCAGTGGGTTGTTCGGTTATGAATACCTAGAGGTGTTTTCAGTTGGTCGGTCGGAAATGAAACAACATAGAGGTGTTTTCAGTGGGTTGTTCGGTTATGAATACCTAGAGGTGTTTTCATGAAGTCGGTCGGTAATGAAACAACCTAGAGGTGTTTTCAGTGAGTCGGTCGGAAATGAAACAACCTAGAGGTGTTTTCAGTTGGTCGGTCGGAAATGAAACAACCTAGAGGTGTTTTCAGTGGGTTGTTCGGTTATGAATACCTAGAGGTGTTTTCAGTTGGTCGGTCGGAAATGTAACAACATAGAGGTGTTTTCAGTGGGTTGTTCGGTTATGAATACCTAGAGGTGTTTTCATGAAGTCGGTCGGTAATGAAATAACCTAGAGGTGTTTTTTGAGGGTCGGTTGGTAATGACAAAATATATGTGTTTTCAGTAGGTCGTTAGGTAATGAATGATACAACCTAGTGCATCGTATTGCTATAAAGTGCTGTGAATGCTTCAGAGGAATTCAATAGTCGGATGATTGCAAAGAATAGAATTAAATACAATTCAATATTCAATAGTTTTCAAGTAAAATTTCGCTTTGACTGATTACTTAGTTACTTACTTACTGATTACTTTTCAATAGCATTTTAAACTGCGGAAATTTTCCGATAGCTTGGACTAAGGGAATTATCATACCATTACACAAAAAAGGCGATAAGACTGACGTTAAAAATTATAGAGGAATAACTCTGTTAAGCAATTTTTCGAAACTGTTTACATGTGTACTTAACCAGCGAATATCAAAATGGTGTGACGAAAATAATGTTATTTCTGACGCCCAGTTTGGTTTTAGAAGAGGTCGGTCTACAGTTGATGCAGTTTTTATTCTTCACACAATTGTTCAAAAATATGTAAACTTGAACAAACGATTATATTGCTGTTTTATTGATATGAAACGTTGTTTTGATTCCATATATTTGAATGCGTTATGGTTGAAGTTGTATAAATCCAATTTAGATGGTAAAATGTTACGTATTATACGCAGTATGTACCAGTCAGTTAAGTCCTGTGTAAAACACTGTAATAGTTATTCAGATTACTTTGATATCGCAGTAGGCTTAAGACAAGGGGAGATAATGTCCCCAATAATGTTTTCTCTATTCGTTGAAGACTTGGAATTATATTTACAAATAGAAATGATTGCGGGTTAGCTTTGCAGGATATATGTTTAATTTTATTACTATTTGCCGATGATATGGTCGTACTTGGTGAAACCCCAGAAGATTTACAAATGTCACTAAATAGATTACATAATTACTGTACTACTTGGGGCTTAGAGGTAAACATTGCTAAGACAAAGATTGTGGTATTTCGCAAAAGGGGTGGTACAAAACGAAATGAGACTTGGATATATGGAAATGTAAACGTGGAGATTGTTAACGATTTTAACTATTTAGGCGTTACGTTGAATTATACTGGTAATTTTAATCTTAATACCCAAACACTGTACGGTAAAGGTTTAAAAGCAATGAACACGTTGTTGTCTAATTTAAAAAGGTATGAATGTAAACCAAGGCTAGTATGGAAGGGTATTTAAGTAAAAAATCAATTCATGTACATGCATTATTCTTGTATGTAAATTACATTAATATTATGGTCAAGTTATATTCTATCATGACTGCTAACATGTGTATTCATACTAGTGACATGTGTATTCATACTAGTGACAACTGCATAGTCTCAAATGGTAAATCGACATTCTATTATTATTACCAAGATGTTTATGCATGCTATTGCGTGTAAATAATAACCGTCTTATTCGTGCATGTAATTGAGCGAGTTCATTGTGTTGCTTCATTACTTCTGCATGCAGCATAATCAAACTTTCCTTCAACATGTAGATTCTAATGTTAAAATTGCACTTCTACCTTATATCAATTAGAAATACACAAATTCAATGTTCTAATTTTTGCAATATAAGCACTCATAACGCACAAAGCATTGTGCATTGTGTTATTCGAGATATGGAAGGGAACCAGTAATAAAAAACAAAATTCTAGCGCAAATTGCTATAAACGGGAGGTCACTCTGTCAAGCATCTTCATAACTTCGGGATTTTCCGTGACGAGACGGTGCATGGATAAACATTACCCGATTCCTACGGTCGGCCCAGTTTTCTATCCTAAATTATGATCGGACCTGCTTGAGGCCATCAGAATTATTAATGTCGTTCATCTTTGTCGTGATATTTTTTTTTACTTTTATGTTATAAAAGGAATGGCAATATTACTATATTATAGTATATTCCATACTTTTTTAGGAGTCTATCATGAACTATTTTAATGCAACGTTTATAAATACGTTGAAACTGTTGTCTATCACAGATTATTTAGCTTGACGAAATAGGCTATTGAGCAAACAGATTTTAGGCTTAAAAGTATCACGTTTATGAAACTGTTGTCCGCATCTCAATAATATGTACCATTTAATACGACGTTGTTAGTGTCTATCAAAGAAATATTTTAATTGATATTTATGTATGTCATACAAAAATAACCCTATCATATACCATTTCTTTTATGGACATTTGAAGGTACATATTAACAAAATCAAATGATACATTTTATTTTTTGCATCAAATATGTTCTTTGATAATATAAAGAAAAGTACATTGATCAAACAAGTGTAAGTGAGAAAGAAATAGAATTGGCTTCAATTGCCAATCAATAATTTCTGCTCACAGTCTGCAGTCTATCACAGATCAATGAGCAATTGCAATGACCAACAGTTAACACAAACGCTTCCGTGGGAGGGGGGATGGCACACCCGGCACATGCCCCATCACTAAAGTCTTCAAAGTTTGCATTCTATCTCAAAGGAGTGGAAATTAATAAACTACACCTTTCAAATGCCATCATGTGCAGGCGATGTGAACTCATAAAAACAACAAATTCAAACAGCGCAACTTCCTTTAATTATGTCCTCTTGATGTTTCTTCATCCGTATATAAACAACAGTTTCCACGTCTTCCAACAATTTCCAATACTGGTGAAAATGTATCCATCATCCGTGTGATATATGTTGAAAACAAGAAAAGCATACATGCCATAAAACTGAGAAAAAAGTTATTTTCTCCAGTCTTGTAGCAGAACGCAATCCTTGAACATGTGCAAGATATGCCATGAAGTCAATATCACCACTACTTGAAGGCCACCGATGTGATATGTTCACTTGTATGTCTTTCTGATTTCTTCACAAATTGCTTACGTCTAGCGGACCCTTGGGGGGAGGGGTACGCCCCTTAGGTATGTCCTCTCTTGGGGAGCGGAGTACGCCCCTTAGGTATGCCCTTTCTTGGGGAGCGGAGTACGCCCCTTAGGTATGCCCGTTCTTGGGGAGCGGAGTACGCCCCTTAGGTATGCCCTCTCTAACGTCTATTCCTGAACTCTCCCCTGCTTTTAAGATAAACTTTCATAACCAGTATCACTTATTACCTTATTATTATAATAAAATTCATTAAACTTATCTTGAAGCCATATGATGGCAGATAAACAATGGTTAAAGTTAAATGAACAGTAATGTTCATTTCTATTTTTTTTATTGATAAGATTAATCCTAGTATGAAAGATTCATTTTATATTAGAAAATAAATAAAATATATATGTTTAGGAAAGACAATTAAGAAAACCATGTTTTATGATAGACAATATTTTTTATGTAAATGATAAATAAGAAAAAATATTCTTATTGTCTATCATGAAATATATATTTCTTATTGTCTATCATGAAAAATATTTCTTACTGTCTATCAAAAATTGTTTTTATTATTGCCTATCATGAAATATTTTTCTAACTGTCTATCATAAATATTATTATATTTTATGATAGACAATAAGATTTTTTTTTTTTAATATTTCTTATTGTCTATCATGAAAAATATTTCTTACTGTCTATCATGAATTATTTTTATTATTGTCTATCATGAAATATTTTTCTGTCTATCATAAATTTTAATACATATGTTTAAATTAAAATATTTCTTATTGTCTATCATGAATTTTTTTCTTACTGTCTATCAGGAATTATTTTCATTATTATCTATCATGAAATATTTTTCTTACTGTCTATCATAAATTTTAATAAATATATTTTATGATAGACAATACGAAAACAAATTATACATAATTACAGTAAAGCAAAAACCATGATTGACTGTAAGAAACTTACTACTTGTGTTTTCATGTAATTATAGGACAAATAAGAAAAATATAAATAATTCTTATTGTCTATCATAAATTAAAAAACAACAACATATTTTACGATAGATAATAAGAAAAAATCTGGATAAACAGCTAAAGTTCAACATTTCAAGAATAATATTTTACGATAGACAAGAGGAACTGCGTTGATCATGAATGATAGATAATATGACAAATAAGACCACTTTTTTATGCTTCAACTATAAATTTTCATAATTTGTTTTCAAGATAGACACCAAAAATGTGTTTCTCCTTTGTTGACTTTCGTCTATAAACTCGAAGTTAGAGCAATATTAAAACCATTCCAAATCCTTTAGGCGAAGACCATGACAAAAAACGAGTTGTCGTTTCAATTTCATGTGTTCGAATCGCATCCAGAGCCTCCAATAAACTTTTTTGCACGGTCGCCGCCATGTTGTATCACCTACAACGACCAATTTACGGTAGTCGAGCTACTTTACATTACTTTACAGTATATTAATAATTGTGATGCCCAATAAGAGGTCGTATAATAATCTGAGATAGACAATAGCATCGACGGACGGCCCAGTTGTCTATCCTAAATTATGATCGGACCTGCTTGAGGCCATCAGAATTATTAATGTCGTTCATCTTTGTCGTGATATTTTTTTTTACTTTTATGTTATAAAAGGAAAGGCAATATTACTATATTATAGTATATTCCATACTTTTTTAGGAGTCTATCATGAACTATTTTAATGCAACGTTTATAAATACGTTGAAACTGTTGTCTATCACAGATTATTTAGCTTGACGAAATAGGCTATTGAGCAAACAGATTTTAGGCTTAAAAGTATCACGTTTATGAAACTGTTGTCCGCATCTCAATAATATGTACCTTTTAATACGAAGTTGTTAGTGTCTATCAAAGAAATATTTTAATTGATATGTATGTATGTCATACAAAAATAAACCTATCATATACCATTTCTTTTATGGACATTTGAAGGTACATATTAACAAAATCAATTGATATATTTTATTTTTTGCATCAAATATGTTCTTTGATAATATAAAGAAAAGTACATTGATCAAACAAGTGTAAGTGAGAAAGAAATAGAATTGGCTTCAATTGCCAATCAATAATTTCTGCTCACAGTCTGCAGTCTATCACAGATCAATGAGCAATTGCAATGACCAACAGTTAACACAAACGCTTCCGTGGGAGGGGGGATGGCACACCCGGCACATGCCCCATCACTAAAGTCTTCAAAGTTTGCATTCTATCTCAAAGGAGTGGAAATTAATAAACTACACCTTTCAAATGCCATCATGTGCAGGCGATGTGAACTCATAAAAACAACAAATTCAAACAGCGCAACCTCCTTTAATTATGTCCTCTTGATGTTTCTTCATCCGTATATAAACAACAGTTTCCACGTCTTCCAACAATTTCCAATACTGGTGAAAATGTATCCATCATCCGTGTGATATTTGTTGAAAACAAGAAAAGCATACATGCCATAAAACTGAGAAAAAAGTTATTTTCTCCAGTCTTGTAGCAGAACGCAATCCTTGAACATGTGCAAGATATGCCATGAAGTCAATATCACCACTACTTGAAGGCCACCGATGTGTTATGTTCACTTGTATGTCTTTCTGATGTCTTCACAAATTGCTTACGTCTAGCGGACCCTTGGGGGGAGGGGTACGCCCCTTAGGTATGTCCTCTCTTGGGGAGCGGAGTACGCCCCTTAGGTATGCCCTTTCTTGGGGAGCGGAGTACGCCCCTTAGGTATGCCCTTTCTTGGGGAGCGGAGTACGCCCCTTAGGTATGCCCTCTCTAACGTCTATTCCTGAACTCTCCCCTGCTTTTAAGATAAACTTTCATAACCAGTATCACTTATTACCTTATTATTACAATAAAATTCATTAAACTTATCTTGAAGCCATATGATGGCAGATAAACAATGGTTAAAGTTAAATGAACAGTCATGTTCATTTCTATTTTTTTTATTGATAAGATTAATCCCAGTATGAAAGATTCATTTTATATTAGAAAATAAATAAAATATATATGTTTAGGAAAGACAATTAAGAAAACCATGTTTTATGATAGACAATATTTTTTTATGTAAATGATAAATAAGAAAAAATATTCTTATTGTCTATCATGAAATATATATTTCTTATTGTCTATCATGAAAAATATTTCTTACTGTCTATCAAGAATTGTTTTTATTATTGTCTATCATGAAATATCTTTCTAACTGTCTATCATAAATATTATCATATTTTATGATAGACAATAACAATTTTTTTTTAATATTTCTTATTGTCTATCATGAAAAATATTTCTTATGGTCTATCATGACATATTTTTATTATTGTCTATCATGAAATATTTTTCTGTCTATCATAAATTTTAATACATATGTTTAAATTAAATATTTCTTATTGTCTATCATGAATTTTTTTCTTACTGTCTATCAGGAATTATTTTCATTATTATCTATCATGAAATATTTTTCTTACTGTCTATCATAAATTTTAATAAATATATTTTATGATAGACAATACGAAAACAAATTATACATAATTACAGTAAAGCAAAAACCATGATTGACTGTAAGAAACTTACTACTTGTGTTTTCATGTAATTATAGGACAAATAAGAAAAATATAAATAATTCTTATTGTCTATCATAAATTTAAAAAACAACAACATATTTTACGATAGATAATAAGAAAAAATCTGGATAAACAGATAAGGCCTGTAAATATGAAAATTTGTTCATGCTCAAGTCAATCGTATGATCAAACTTCAAAAGATTAAAACAGTAAAATGCTTAATGTTTTACTGATTTTCAATATTCCAACTCATTTTAGCTCAAGTTAGGCTCTTCCCATCTTTAATTTAGACAAGAGACATAGTGGTCCTACATCGCTCAACTTATTAAAGGGTTACAAAAGAACCATTGCAAATAATCTTTGTGAAATAGCCACCTCAGGACCGCTAAGACACACAAGGACATGCAAAGACACCTCAACTTTAAGGGAAAGCTACTTTAAAGCACTGTACTAGGTATTAAGCAGTTAAGAACTAAAAAAAAATATCACATAAAATCATTTTTACCGGTTAAAATCGTTTTTGTTTGTAATAATTACAAAAATGTAGAAAGGGCTCAAAGTCTCAACCAAATGTTCCCCTTTGTCTTTACTGGTTTAGAATGTCTATTTCTATGTTATTAACCTTGCCGGATCAAGTAGAAATTGATCTTATTAACCCTTATTAACCCTACCCTGGCCCTAAATCCTAGTGGTTATTTAGGTTTGTCGTCGACCAATTAACTGTTAGTGTTTCTTATGAAACAGTACCTCTCATGGCACTCATAATATGCATGGACTATTTAACACTATTAAAACACGTTATTTAGATTTTGACAGACTAAAACATTATAATTGATGTCTTTCAGTACATATTTTAAAGCTTTGAAATAGATTACGCACTACTGTTAGTGTCTTTGTGTCCTAGCTTGTGTGTCTTGGCGGTATTTACCAATAATAGTTGAGCTAAATTTTGCCCCCTCCATTTGTGATTTCTTGGTTAGATATTTAATTATTTTTCCAGTAATGCATATATACCTGGTGATGATTGAACCCGTGACACTAGAAATCCTGCTCTCTACCGCTAACTGAGCTAGCTGGGGACCTCAGAGTAAACAGTGGCTCAGTTAGTAACGGCATGAATTTACATAATTTCAAAGACTTCTCTGCCCCTAAACCAGCCCTTTTTACGATTTTTGATATTTCATGTTGCTGGTGTAGGGTCAGAGGAATTTCTATAGTGAAAATGCGGGACTCTCCTCCCCCTCGCAGGAGAGGAACTTTAAACCACTATATCTTTGTAAAACATCATTTAATAAACATTTTAACACTATGCATCTGTTATCTAGATATTATTGAACCTATCTGAACAGAAAAAAATGTTTTGTACACCTCAGATATGTTGTGGTAAAGGTTACAGCAAATATGTATGGCATAAGTACATTTATAAATGAGGCATTTGATTTGTCAGATAACTCTGAATTGGATTGCCTCTAACTAAGACCTAATGGTTTAAAAAACAAAAGTTAAAGTTCAGATAGGTTAATAAATATATTGATAATATATTTGTAACATTGAAATATTAATCCAATGCATGGTTACAGAGATATATTGATTTAAGTTCCTCTCCTGCGAGGGGGAGCAAAGTCCCACATTTTCACTATAGAAATTCCTCTGACCCTACACCAGCCACATAAAATATCAAAAATCGTAAAAAGAGCTGGTTTAGGGGCAGAGTAGGCTCAGATTAGGTAAGGGGGGCCAGTCTTGCAAGTTAGACGTTGGTTCAAATCATTGTCCTACACTAGGTATATCTCCATAAAAGTACAATTTACGTCTAAACAGAACTTTATACCGATCGGTTAGTGCAAAACTAATATTGATTATAAGATTTGCACTGACCACACAATGTCGATTTCCCTTGAACACTGTAGAACGATTATGCTTCTTCAGATTTTTAAATTTATATAGAAACTGTGAGATAAATAGTCATTGTTCCAGTTTGCGATGAGTCATTTAACGTGTACAACCCAATTTGTAAAACATTAAAACTTTCGCACAAGTTGCAAGTAAAACATTAAAACTTTCTCACAAGTTGCAAGTCCAATGTATCCGGATTGACGTATCCGAATTGCATGCTTGCGGTCGACAAATATAAACTTCTATTTGGACAAATATATACTCCTGATTAAGACGTAGGAATGTTGCGGCTTGTTTAATGTAATTTTTCAATGTACAATGTATGTTTATTGATATTTACCTCATACGACGTGTATATAATATGTGTTGTTTTGTTATCGTCGTTGTTCATCGTATTATCTGGGGCTGTAGGAATCCGTCGATGCTATTGTCTATCTCAGATTATTATACGACCTCTTATTGGGCATCACAATTATTAATATACTGTAAAGTAATGTAAAGTAGCTCGACTACCGTAAATTGGTCGTTGTAGGTGATACAACATGGCGGCGACCGTGCAAAAAAGTTTATTGGAGGCTCTGGATGCGATTCGAACACATGAAATTGAAACGACAACTCGTTTTTTGTCATGGTCTTCGCCTAAAGGATTTGGAATGGTTTTAATATTGCTCTAACTTCGAGTTTATAGACGAAAGTCAACAAAGGAGAAACACATTTTTGGTGTCTATCTTGAAAACAAATTATGAAAATTTATAGTTGAAGCATAAAAAAGTGGTCTTATTTGTCATATTATCTATCATTCATGATCAACGCAGTTCCTCTTGTCTATCGTAAAATATTATTCTTGAAATGTTGAACTTTAGCTGTTTATCCAGATTTTTTCTTATTATCTATCGTAAAATATGTTGTTGTTTTTTAATTTATGATAGACAATAAGAATTATTTATATTTTTCTTATTTGTCCTATAATTACATGAAAACACAAGTAGTAAGTTTCTTACAGTCAATCATGGTTTTTGCTTTACTGTAATTATGTATAATTTGTTTTCGTATTGTCTATCATAAAATATATTTATTAAAATTTATGATAGACAGTAAGAAAAATATTTCATGATAGATAATAATGAAAATAATTCCTGATAGACAGTAAGAAAAAAATTCATGATAGACAATAAGAAATATTTTAATTTAAACATATGTATTAAAATTTATGATAGACAGAAAAATATTTCATGATAGACAATAATAAAAATAATTCATGATAGACAGTAAGAAATATTTTTCATGATAGACAATAAGAAATATTAAAAAAAAAAAATCTTATTGTCTATCATAAAATATAATAATATTTATGATAGACAGTTAGAAAAATATTTCATGATAGGCAATAATAAAAACAATTTTTGATAGACAGTAAGAAATATTTTTCATGATAGACAATAAGAAATATATATTTCATGATAGACAATAAGAATATTTTTTCTTATTTATCATTTACATAAAAAATATTGTCTATCATAAAACATGGTTTTCTTAATTGTCTTTCCTAAACATATATATTTTATTTATTTTCTAATATAAAATGAATCTTTCATACTAGGATTAATCTTATCAATAAAAAAAATAGAAATGAACATTACTGTTCATTTAACTTTAACCATTGTTTATCTGCCATCATATGGCTTCAAGATAAGTTTAATGAATTTTATTATAATAATAAGGTAATAAGTGATACTGGTTATGAAAGTTTATCTTAAAAGCAGGGGAGAGTTCAGGAATAGACGTTAGAGAGGGCATACCTAAGGGGCGTACTCCGCTCCCCAAGAACGGGCATACCTAAGGGGCGTACTCCGCTCCCCAAGAAAGGGCATACCTAAGGGGCGTACTCCGCTCCCCAAGAGAGGACATACCTAAGGGGCGTACCCCTCCCCCCAAGGGTCCGCTAGACGTAAGCAATTTGTGAAGAAATCAGAAAGACATACAAGTGAACATATCACATCGGTGGCCTTCAAGTAGTGGTGATATTGACTTCATGGCATATCTTGCACATGTTCAAGGATTGCGTTCTGCTACAAGACTGGAGAAAATAACTTTTTTCTCAGTTTTATGGCATGTATGCTTTTCTTGTTTTCAACATATATCACACGGATGATGGATACATTTTCACCAGTATTGGAAATTGTTGGAAGACGTGGAAACTGTTGTTTATATACGGATGAAGAAACATCAAGAGGACATAATTAAAGGAAGTTGCGCTGTTTGAATTTGTTGTTTTTATGAGTTCACATCGCCTGCACATGATGGCATTTGAAAGGTGTAGTTTATTAATTTCCACTCCTTTGAGATAGAATGCAAACTTTGAAGACTTTAGTGATGGGGCATGTGCCGGGTGTGCCATCCCCCCTCCCACGGAAGCGTTTGTGTTAACTGTTGGTCATTGCAATTGCTCATTGATCTGTGATAGACTGCAGACTGTGAGCAGAAATTATTGATTGGCAATTGAAGCCAATTCTATTTCTTTCTCACTTACACTTGTTTGATCAATGTACTTTTCTTTATATTATCAAAGAACATATTTGATGCAAAAAATAAAATGTATCATTTGATTTTGTTAATATGTACCTTCAAATGTCCATAAAAGAAATGGTATATGATAGGGTTATTTTTGTATGACATACATAAATATCAATTAAAATATTTCTTTGATAGACACTAACAACGTCGTATTAAATGGTACATATTATTGAGATGCGGACAACAGTTTCATAAACGTGATACTTTTAAGCCTAAAATCTGTTTGCTCAATAGCCTATTTCGTCAAGCTAAATAATCTGTGATAGACAACAGTTTCAACGTATTTATAAACGTTGCATTAAAATAGTTCATGATAGACTCCTAAAAAAGTATGGAATATACTATAATATAGTAATATTGCCATTCCTTTTATAACATAAAAGTAAAAAAAAATATCACGACAAAGATGAACGACATTAATAATTCTGATGGCCTCAAGCAGGTCCGATCATAATTTAGGATATAAAACTGGGCCGACCGTAGGAATCGGGTAATGTTTATCCATGCACCGTCTCGTCACGGAAAATCCCGAAGTTATGAAGATGCTTGACAGAGTGACCTCCCGTTTATAGCAATTTGCGCTAGAATTTTGTTTTTTATTACTGGTTCCCTTCCATATCTCGAATAACACAATGCACAATGCTTTGTGCGTTATGAGTGCTTATATTGCAAAAATTAGAACATTGAATTTGTGTATTTCTAATTGATATAAGGTAGAAGTGCAATTTTAACATTAGAATCTACATGTTGAAGGAAAGTTTGATTATGCTGCATGCAGAAGTAATGAAGCAACACAATGAACTCGCTCAATTACATGCACGAATAAGACGGTTATTATTTACACGCAATAGCATGCATAAACATCTTGGTAATAATAATAGAATGTCGATTTACCATTTGAGACTATGCAGTTGTCACTAGTATGAATACACATGTCACTAGTATGAATACACATGTTAGCAGTCATGATAGAATATAACTTGACCATAATATTAATGTAATTTACATACAAGAATAATGCATGTACATGAATTGATTTTTTACTTAAATACCCTTCCATACTAGCCTTGGTTTACATTCATACCTTTTTAAATTAGACAACAACGTGTTCATTGCTTTTAAACCTTTACCGTACAGTGTTTGGGTATTAAGATTAAAATTACCAGTATAATTCAACGTAACGCCTAAATAGTTAAAATCGTTAACAATCTCCACGTTTACATTTCCATATATCCAAGTCTCATTTCGTTTTGTACCACCCCTTTTGCGAAATACCACAATCTTTGTCTTAGCAATGTTTACCTCTAAGCCCCAAGTAGTACAGTAATTATGTAATCTATTTAGTGACATTTGTAAATCTTCTGGGGTTTCACCAAGTACGACCATATCATCGGCAAATAGTAATAAAATTAAACATATATCCTGCAAAGCTAACCCGCAATCATTTCTATTTGTAAATATAATTCCAAGTCTTCAACGAATAGAGAAAACATTATTGGGGACATTATCTCCCCTTGTCTTAAGCCTACTGCGATATCAAAGTAATCTGAATAACTATTACAGTGTTTTACACAGGACTTAACTGACTGGTACATACTGCGTATAATACGTAACATTTTACCATCTAAATTGGATTTATACAACTTCAACCATAACGCATTCAAATATATGGAATCAAAACAACGTTTCATATCAATAAAACAGCAATATAATCGTTTGTTCAAGTTTACATATTTTTGAACAATTGTGTGAAGAATAAAAACTGCATCAACTGTAGACCGACCTCTTCTAAAACCAAACTGGGCGTCAGAAATAACATTATTTTCGTCACACCATTTTGATATTCGCTGGTTAAGTACACATGTAAACAGTTTCGAAAAATTGCTTAACAGAGTTATTCCTCTATAATTTTTAACGTCAGTCTTATCGCCTTTTTTGTGTAATGGTATGATAATTCCCTTAGTCCAAGCTATCGGAAAATTTCCGCAGTTTAAAATGCTATTGAAAAGTAATCAGTAAGTAAGTAACTAAGTAATCAGTCAAAGCGAAATTTTACTTGAAAACTATTGAATATTGAATTGTATTTAATTCTATTCTTTGCAATCATCCGACTATTGAATTCCTCTGAAGCATTCACAGCACTTTATAGCAATACGATGCACTAGGTTGTATCATTCATTACCTAACGACCTACTGAAAACACATATATTTTGTCATTACCAACCGACCCTCAAAAAACACCTCTAGGTTATTTCATTACCGACCGACTTCATGAAAACACCTCTAGGTATTCATAACCGAACAACCCACTGAAAACACCTCTATGTTGTTACATTTCCGACCGACCAACTGAAAACACCTCTAGGTATTCATAACCGAACAACCCACTGAAAACACCTCTAGGTTGTTTCATTTCCGACCGACCAACTGAAAACACCTCTAGGTTGTTTCATTTCCGACCGACTCACTGAAAACACCTCTAGGTTGTTTCATTACCGACCGACTTCATGAAAACACCTCTAGGTATTCATAACCGAACAACCCACTGAAAACACCTCTATGTTGTTTCATTTCCGACCGACCAACTGAAAACACCTCTAGGTATTCATAACCGAACAACCCACTGAAAACACCACTAGGTTGTTTCATTTCCGACCGACCAACTGAAAACACCTCTAAGTTTTAATTACCGAACGACTCACTGAAAACACCTCTATGTTGGTATTATCGAGCGACCCACTGAAAACACATCTAAGTTGTAATTACCGAACGACTCACTGAAAACACCTCTAGGTTGTTATTACCGACCGACTCACTGAAAACATCTCTAGGTTGTTATTTCCGACCGACCCACTGAAAACACCTCTAGTTTGTTTTATTTCCGATCTTTTCAACCTAAACACATACAGGTTGTTTCATAACCGAACAACTCTATGAAAACACCTCTAGTTTATTTCATTTCCAACCGACTCACATCAAACACCTCTTGGTTGTTTCAATACCGACCGACCCACTGAAAACACGTTTAGGTATTTCCGTTTCCGACCGACACACTGCAAAAAAACTAGGTTGTTTCATTACCGTTCGACCAACCATAAACACCTCTAGGTTGATGAATTTCGGACCGACCCGTAGATATCTCCTCTAGGTTGTTTTATTTCCGACCGACTCACCTTAAACTTCTCTCGGTCGTTTTTACCGACTGAAACACTGAAAACTTCTCTAGGTCGTTTTTACCGACTGAAACACTGAAAACACCTCTGGATTGTTTTCATTTCTGACCTACTCTACCTAACCACATCTACGCGTTTTCTTTACCGAACGACCCTATGAAATCACATCTAGTTTGTTTCATTTCCAACAGACTCGTATTAACCCCCTCTAGGTTATTTCAATACCGAGTGACCCACTGAAAGTACCTTTAGGTTTTTCTATTGCCACTCGACTCGAAAACATATAGGTAGTCTTCACGTTTTGTAGGGGCAGACATCGTTAAATTAATTCATTTTTCACGATCAACAGTTCGAATTAGAGCTTCATTATAAATACCTATAAATATGCGAAAGAAATGCTACATGCTGCAAAAAGCGTTTGAAACGCTATTGAAAATTAATGTTACTCCTAGCATTGGTTTAGAAAATTCGCTCAAATGAGTACCTTCTTTATGCTGTTTATTCAAAAAGTAAAAACAAAACTATACTGTTCAACAAAGTCTTATTATCAAAATCGTTTGCCAATATTTAATCTATGTACTATTGCATCTATTTTTGTTCTAGAAACATCTTTTTATTTCTGCTGGCCTTGTGACATTAATTCATTCCGTATAAATAGCTTTAAAATGAAGTGTTATATATATAGCAACGGGTATCGATCCAGCAATATTGTCCCGTCTCTAGTAAGGGTGTTATTGATTTACCGGGAAATGAACGATACTAACCAGCTTTTTTACCCGTAACAGCCATGATTTCGTTGTAGAAAATTGGATTAATAATCTTCTCAGAAAGTTAATTATCATTGTACGTATATTTCATTATAAATGATGTCATTGCTGACAAAATAAATAAGAACCGAGAAAATCATAACGTATATAGGAGGTAGGCTGATTTTCGAGTGTTGACTAGGTATCTCTGTGGTGAGGGATTTACATGTTTTTCAATCGACTAAACGGACATAAACGAATTCATTTCACTGTTTAAATGCGACATATTGGTATGTGTTAAACAAAGGATGCCATTTAATGTATCAATTATTCATTTATTTCTGTGATCGATTGTGTTTCAGGGATACACCGTGTAAACATCCAGATATGAGCTGTCAAAGAGTGGTTTGGTCTCTGGTGGTCGTTTTATTGACTTTGATAACAGGTGAGTGCAAATAATGTGTTTATTATCTGAATGTATTCTAGAAATTCGAATATGCAATGTTTACCACATAACCAATGAAATAAGATTTTATATTATTATTATTATTATTATTATTATTATTATTATTATTATTCATTTATTTTATTATTATTATTATTATTATTATTATTATTATTATTATTATTATTATTATTATTATTATTATTATTATCGTTCGTTCGTTCGTTCGTTCGTTCGTTCGTTCCTCCATCCATCCATCCATCCATCCATCCATCCATCCATTCATATTTATTTATTTATTTATTTATTTATTTATTTATTTATTTATTCATTTATTTATTTATTTATTTATTATTTATTTTTATTTTATTATTATTATTATTATTATTATTATTATTATTATTATTATTATTATTATTATTATTATTATTATTATTATTTTAGTAGTAGTAGTAGAAGTAGTAGTCGTCGTCGTCGTCGTCGTCGTCGTCGTCGTAGTATATTATTATCATTATTATTATTATTAGTAGTAGTATTTGGGGCTGGGGTTGTGCCAAAGGCTTGACAGATGTTAAAACACATATTTTTTTCAAGATAACTAAAACATCCATAGCTGACAGTATCAGTCGGAGATGGTAAAAAGAAATTGTTTGGGTATAATGATATATATTATACGAAGGTCTCCAAAACAGGTTTCATCCCTTGCCCAATAACCCTGATATTTGCAAGTAATAAAACACACAATTGATGGGGCACATACCGGAATTTGCTTTTAGCAGCTTGGACGCACAAACTCTTCAAGTCAAGCCAAGTCAAGTCAATATATTTAAAAAAAATAATTCAGTAACCCATTCCTACCCATTCTGTAAATAGAACGACCCGGAGCATTTTTTTCAAATGACGTCACAATATTGCGGGAAAAGATCAACCACTTGAAATCACTTTTAAACGTAAAATTCAAACAGTTATGGCAACTACACATTTAAAATTTAAAAAACTAACACTTTCTAAAATGTTGATTTATATTTTACGGGACCTTCTGACACAATACAAACAATAACAAGATAAATATTTTTCATGTATATTGTTATGCAATGAATTGCGATCTGAACATATCCGAAGATGTTGCGTTCATCGATTGATGAACGCAATTGTCGAAATGACGTTCATTTAAGGAATGGAAGTTGAGGTGTAAATATTACTGTACAAGCATTTACACCTTTTAGCGGTGTAGTGGTAAAGTTGTCAGTCACCCTTCCGTCCAATAGGTTGTGGGTTTGAGCAGGACCGCTGGTACTAGTATTTACCCAGGAAATCAAATATCATAATATTCTAGAAAAAAATCGAAATATTAGTAAATTTATATACTGTGCATCTATACAACGATCACGAACCTAACAAGAAAGTGATATACAAATATGTATGGAATTGTGCCAAATCTCTCGTTTGACCCATCGGAACTCATCGGCCATTTTATTCAAAAACAACCTCGGATGTATTTGGACGGTTTACATACTCAAAAAGTGGTACGTTTAAGTCCGCTGCAGATATATCGCGTAGTAATCTTATTTAGCAGTTAAAATTTATGACTTAACTCTTGGGAATCGTAATTATGTTTGCAATAAAACACTTCACTGGCAATCAATTGAAACTGAGATCAATAAATACAACCCTTAAACACTACATTTAATTAATGATATTATTCAAAAATTTACGAACTACTTCAAGAGATGTACCGGCATACATCCGAGGTTGTTTTTGAAAAAAAATGGCCGAGGAGCTCCGAATGCTTTTGACCATGTCTTTGCCTTTTACGACAATGGGATATTATTTATGTTAGCTATGAGTATTGTAAACGTTTAATGCTGAATAAATGTTATGTTATATGTTGTTATTTACCCAGGAAATAACTCGAGAGAGTTATAGCTGTTTTCACAATCGAGAAACAATGAAGTAGAATAATAAATTAATAATTAACACGATTGATTTCCCCAGACGTGTGCCGGGCGGGGCAGTTTTGTTACTTCCTGCACGAGGATTACTACACCTTGCGGCAAATCTACTGCGAGAGCGGCTGTTGTCGAGACTACGGCGATGATGACGAGATATGCTGCTTCACCTGGTGTGTCTACCATTAAACGTCCTTAATTAGAAATAGTCGAAATGCTTCCATGACCATCCCGAACATCCACCGCAAACCAGCAAACGGGAATCGAATTGGACGCGTAACTTTAAGTTCATTTATACAACGGAACAATAAGAGAGCCGTCCTTTGATAGTAGTAGCTACTATATCTATTTCAAAACTAAACCATTTCTTGGCCAGTTTAATGAGTTTATTGATTTCGCAAGTATAAATTTCAATTCAATTTGTGAAACTCGCTTTATATTAAATTGGAATTCTTGGTTTTACGTTGTGTTGTCATACGCCTTTTATTATATGGCCCGAGTAAATTTATTTAATTTACTCGGCGACTTTTAAACATGTTAAAACAAATATGAAATCCATGCTGATGAGGTTAGGCTCACATATAATGTATAACTGAGTCTGTGCGAAAACAATAACAAAATATTTACTCATCGAATTGGTGACGTTTCAAAATTGATTTCGTCACGATTTTATTCGAAAATTGATTTTGTTCTTGAATTTATTGTTGCATTTGTTTACTTTGTCTACATAATTGAATGAATTGAACTTAAGTCAGTATCAAAAATTAACAAAAAGTCTAGAAAATAAAGAAAGAAACATATTGTATAAATATATTTCAGTTACGACTAAAGGGGTATCTTACCAATGGTTCGATCGCTCTGAAAAGTTATAATTATATCTACAGTCAAAACCCGTTGGCTCGAACTTGCTACGCTCGAATTCTTAGTTGGCCATGTAAAGGAACGATTTCTTTATTTTGAAGGTAAACATTCCCGCTTGGCTCGAATTTGCCGAGGCTAAAGGTATTTTCGCCGGTCCCTTGGACTTCGAGCCAACGGGGTTCGACTGCATTTTGAAACTAATACATGTAGCTTAATTGGTATCAGATTTGGCGAAGTTTGTAAAAGAAAAACAATTCTTTTTGTGACATTCACTAACTATTTAATTGAAATGTATGCTCTTATGATATTTGGTGATACGCTTGGTGATAAGGTGGCCTTTAAGTCTTTTATTGAAACTAGCCCAGATTTCTGTTGACAGGTCTGTTGGGGTCATCCTCGGGATCGGGTTCGCCTGTGTGGGGTTTATCGCAGTGGTGATATTTCTGGTGATTTGCTGTCAGCAGATGAAGAAGCGGGGTCGCCTCGGCTCTGTCGTCCATCCGGCCGGAACTGGTGGTGCCCATGGCACCCCCTACCCACAGAACAATACATTCGTCTATGCGTGTGAGTAGAACAAAAGAGCCATACGAAGATACTAGTGCCGAACCAGCCTAAATTTCTCGAAAGCTCTTGAATGCAACAACATTAAGAAGTTTACTTTTTTTTTAATTAAGCCAAATTTCTTCGGCAAAGTCAAAGTTAATATGTAATTTGCCTCGTGATTTTTTTTCGAGATTTTACTAAATCAAAATTATTTCATCGTGATAATCATAAGATAATATCCCTTAAATGTCCAAAATAAGAATGTATATATTACTCAAATTATACCAAAACAAAAATAGTAAGCCATGCCTAATGCTGCAGTTATAACAGGGACTTACGATATTTCGAGAAATTGGGGTGGGGCCTGATGGTATATGATTTTGGTTTAATGCTGCACTCTCAAGGATTGACCGTTTTGACATATTTTTTTGGTTTTGGAATGAGCCAATTTTTTCGTAAATGTCTGCAACCCAGTGATATAAGACTGCTGAAAATAAAAATAAATATATATGAATAATAAATGATAAATGAAGAGTAAAAGCTGTCCATCTGTGAGAATGCAGCTTTAAATCGACAAAATATATGGGCATTTCCTTCATTAGTCGCTGTCGTTGGCAGACGACGCATTTACGAGTATAAGTTTACAAAATGCCCGAGTTTATTTGATGATTTTGTGATTCTAGCGTATGCTGATTACTGAATAAATAAAATAAAAGGACTACTTTTTATGCAATTGTACACATATTGGTTTGTTTTCAACAAGCCGGACAAGTGGGGTTCCCCCGGATTCCCCAACAACACAAGACCAACTCTTACATAAAATCGTACCAACGAAAGGGATTAATATAGTATTGTAAAAGTTTGTTTCACAATAAATAAATTTAAAGTAATACTGGTCAAAAAGTTCAAAATCCTAACAAAGATGGTTTAAAACTTATTTACAGCGGCGCCGCCGGCCTACCAATATGCGGCGTATCCTCCACAAAACATCTACTCCACACCGGGTAGCGTCGCACCCCCGCCTTACACCGCAGGCACCCAGCCCGCATACGCCCCACCGTCCATGAACAATCCAAATGATATGAGTTCCGGTAACGCGCATGGGGGACCAACGGCACCAACTAACCCAGCATATCCTCCACGATCATATGGTGGTTATGGCACGGGAGAAGGATAGCGTGTTATATCAAAATACATTCAAGAGTGAACTGTGAAATCAAACTACTGATTATCCGTCCAATCTTGACTATAAAGTTATATACTTCGCAAAAGGAAGTCTGCTCTGTATGTATTTTTTCATTGCCTTAAAGGGCTTTTAGCGCAAACCTACCAATATTGCCATGTCTTTAAATGTTTCCAGATATTTTTCGAATAGAATATATATTTTTAAATTTCTTTTACACTGAAAAACATTTGTCAACATTATATATTTACAACCAACAAGTCCGTTTAGCTTCCAGTCGAATTCTTAAAGACTTGTATTGAAATCTGTTGTCATGTAAACCAATGTTACGTGATTAAGGTAGTGCCTGAACCACATCCGCTTTTTTCTTTAAAATGACTTGCTCTTTGCTCCAGTTTTATTGAGCGCATGCATTGATAATAACAGAAGAAATCATACACCCTATGTTTGCAAGATTACTTATGGCATTTTTTTTGCTTTTTATGTCTTTTTTTTTACGTTACCTCATCTTTGAAGTGTGCATTGGTTTTCTAAGCAATAATCAAATCATTTATATTTCTCTATTAATAAACAGAACAACAAAAACATGTTGTCTTTTCACAACTCTAAATCCAATCTTCCTTATAAATTTAAAACAATTAACACATATGTAGGTTAATTGTGTTCATAGCAAAAAAGAAACAATATTAGCAAATTAGTTTGCCTTGAAGCAGAAATGAGGCTATACAAATAATCAGTCAAGTCAGCTGTAGCAATAATTAATCAGGCTACACAAAACTAATGCTGTGGGTTCTTGCAGCATGCTGACAAAGTAGAGGCAAAGTTGTAAATACAAATAATATTTTTTGAAATTATATTGTTTTGTTGAAATTGTATTGTTATCATACATACACATGTTGACATTCATGCTGCAACGAAAGCAACGCAAAAGATGTAAACCGTTTTTCCTTGTACAACTAATATACTAACATGGTTTAAATTAAACAAATACGGGTCTGGACTACAATATCACCCAAAATACTCTCAATTTCATCTCATTTAAAACCTGATATCAAAAGAGCAACTACCCAAGTACATGTTTTTTTCTCTAGAATGGGCCTTTGAAATATAGACACACTGTTTTTATGAACACATTCCAGGAGAAAATAGGCTTTTATAAAGAGAGAAAACATAAAAGATTTTTAATCATACTATATATGGTCTGATGTGGTAAAATAAATTGAGATTGATTTTTTTGTAATATTGAGGCCAGGACTTAAAACTGTCAGGGAACAAGAACATGATTATACCCCAACCACGTGGTGGAAAGGGCTATATGGGAATCTACTTGTCCCGTCAATCTGCCTGTCCCTTCGTCGTGCGTCTACTTTCTCTATTACTTCTTACGCTTTGAGGTATTGACTTCAAACGTGTATGGCACACATATTGACTGTGTTGAGGTGAAGTGCTGTACAAAAGACATTTTTTTGTGCATGTTATTTTTAAGTAATTGCCCTTTGATTATTTGTTATACTCATTTTTTATACTTCTCTCCATAACTTAATATATTTTCGAGGTATGGACGTAGACTGTAAAATAGAAACATAAGGACAGAAAAAAATTTGGACATATGTTTGAAAAGAGAAATCTAAAGGACAAGAACATATCTTTTGTTGTTTATTCAAGTTGTTGGCCAGAATGTTATGACAACAGAAACATTTACAATATCAACCACAAATGTGCGATATTAAACATGTGCTCAATACTGTCTCATTGAACACGATTAGAACTTTTCAGAATTAACTTTGCTTGAAATAATTTAAAAAAATATAAATATATTAATAAACAAGATAAAAACACTAGGAATATATATGCACACACATGCTCATATTATATGTAACAAGAATGGCAAGAGACTAAATACCCTAATCCTTAATAATTGTTTTTAAGTATAATAGATTTAGGCCCAATGCAGAGTAAAGTGGTTCACAACCTTCTTGTAATTGCTCTTATAACCATATATATTCATTCATAAGTACTTTTAATATATAAACTTTATGGTCGATACACGTAAGATCAGCTGTTATATACAACGCATATAACGTGATGTTTTTTTGCAAATAATGACAATTGCCGCGTCACGTTAGTACATGTCATGTCAAGTCACGGCAATTAAAGCTGCACTCTCACAGATTGAACGTTTTGACAACTTTTTTTTATTTTTTGTCTTAGAACGAGCTGATTTTCACGAAAATCCATGGAAACCAGTTATATAAGACTGCTGACAAAAAATCAAATCGCAGATTTTTATATTTAAGTTCAAAAATTGATGTTTTATGCATTTTTCTTAAACAATTAGTAACGGTTATTAAACATTAATTTTCGGACGGAAATATGAATATCTTCGGTCTGATTTTTCTCAGCAATCTTATATCATTGGTTTGCAGATATTTACGCAAAATATTGCTCTTCCCAAGACAAAAAATAAAAAAAAAAGTTGTTAAAAATGGTAATTCTGTGAGAGTGCAGCTTTAAAAAGCAATTACGCATATAGCATACACCCCATTTTGGAGCAAACAGGTAAAATGAACGAGAATTATAATAATAAAATGTGAACACAAGATGAATGATAGTTAAATAGTAGTAGTGAAATATTAGCCATAAAAGGAAAATCTAGAATGTTTATATACAGAAAACATTTTGTGAAACATATATTCATACACGAGTTAATATGTGGAAAGTGCTGTTTGACATTCAAGATTGCAACTTTTTATTTGAGTAACTTGTGAATAAATTAGATATTTTCTCAAACCAAACATCATAAGGTCACACAGCATGTTAATATTTTAAAAACATCCAATTTTAATACAAAACAATCAATATTCATTTTTAACTTTGCTTGCACGGTACAGCTGTAAGGCAAAAGTAAATACTGACGACAATGCGAATACATATGTTCAAAACAAGTGTCAACATGTAAATTACAAAAATGTAAATGCTCTTTAATTATATCATGGTATATTCCCTGGCCCCCTTTACCCAGCACATCAAACTGTTAAACAAATGACCCATTCCTTTCTCTTTTAATACATAGATATGTAATTGAGTTCAGACTTTCAATCGAAGCACAGATGCTGAATATTTAAAATGAGTAATGATATATAAACACATGATGTGACATGAACGGATAATTGAAATCAACATTTCAATCTAAGCATTTATGGGCATTCAAGCTAGATTCCACCAGTTGAAGCCTTTATCATAGTATCACTGTCGTTAAATTGAAATGGGTATTTTTTTTCCCTGCTGTTCATGTTCCTTGTTGCGCTTCTGAGTCTCTAGTTGCCACTTCTGTCAGTCCTGTTTCCGTTTCCCCGGATCACGTTATCAGTCTCCAGCACGAGCTCGGTATCGTCGATCTCGCGTTATGCCTTGTCTAGGGCCAATATTCACTAATATCATAAGTCTATGTTTGAGGCTCAAGTCTCAAAATATTCTTGTGTTTTTTTTTCACAAAATTCTGCGATCTGACTTACGAAGAAAGTGGCTGCGCGGTTGGATTTGCAAGTAAAATATCACTCGACAACACACAGACTGAATCGATAGGGGCGGGGTCAGAGGATCAAAAATTGAATTTGCTTCAGTTTAATTCCAAACCACGCCCACACTTATCCAAACACTCGGCATTCGCGATTTTATTACTCAATTTCTATTATACTCGTTATCAATTAGGCCTAAAAAATATGTCTGTTTCGGGTAACCCGACCCTACCTATAAAAATGCACCGACCCTAACTATTTTTTTCCGTTTCTGAGCAAAAAAAATATTCGTTAGCGAATAGAGAGTTACGAAGGGCGGATAAATGCATATTTTAATCAGAATCATTGTTTATATGATAAAACAAAGTCAGGCAATGACAGTAATGTAGGAAAGACTGCCATGTGCAAGAAAACACTCTGAACTTACGACAGATTTTGAAAATAATAATAATAAAAAAAAATCCCTACCTACCCTACCTAGAAATTTTGGCCTTACATGAACACGTTTGGATAGGCCACGACATAAATGATGAGTTGTTTCTGTGGCAGTCGTTAATCAAAGCGCTGATAGCGCTGCGACTGAATCGATAGGGGCGGGGTCAGAGGATCAAAAATTGAATTTGCTTCAGTTTAATTCCAAACCACGCCCACACTTATCCAAACACTCGGCATTCGCGATTTTATTACTCAATTTCTATTATACTCGTTATCAATTAGGCCTAAACAATATGTCTGTTTCGGGTAACCCGACCCTACCTATAAAAATGCACCGACCCTAACTATTTTTTTCCGTTTCTGAGCAAAAAAAATATTCGTTAGCGAATACATATGTTACGAAGGGCGGATAAATGCATATTTTAATCAGAATCATTGTTTATATGATAAAACAAAGTCAGGCAATGACAGTAATGTAGGAAAGACTGCCATGTGCAAGAAAACACTCTGAACTTACGACAGATTTTGAAAATAATAATAATAAAAAAAAAATCCCTACCTACCCTACCTAGAAATTTTGGCCTTACATGAACACGTTTGGATAGGCCACGACATAAATGATGAGTTGTTTCTGTGGCAGTCGTTAATCAAAGCGCTGATAGCGCTGCATAGACAGGGTTTTATATGGGTTTTCACCAGTATGATTGACGTTCATGTGTGTGTTAATAAGGTGCTGTCATTCCCACGTGGGCTATTACGGGATGTTTTAGGCGGGGAAACTGTGATCATTGAAATCATTGTGTCACGTGATGCGCTTTGAGTGGATAGTTATTCTTTGTTTACGTTTCGCTGTTCATTCCTTTTAGGGCGCAGGGATGCTAATTGAATATTATCTTTATTTAAGTTTAACAAATTAAATGAATGCTTCTTGCTTTGTCAAATCTAGCTCGGTTATTGGAAACATAGCTTGCAATTTATATACTAGTAGTTGAAAACAACCCTGTGCAAAAAAAACGGAGGAAATATTGCATACTTTATTTCATGTTTCATGGTCTAACAATACTACTTCAATATAGTTTTAAAAACATGATTTGGTTAAACAAACTGTCAACACTTTTGCTCACTGGTACAAAAATACATGTAGAAATGGCATAAATTGTAAAACTAATCAAAATATATACAAACAGTTTATGCGTTGATAATAAATACATCAATCATATATTGAGAACAAGTCACCATCTGTACCTATATCACAATTATGAGACCACGATTACAAATCTTATATACATATATGAATCTAGTTCATAAGTGAACAACTGCCATTTAGCAATCAAGTTGATTCCGAACAATAACGCAAATATGACTGCTTTGCTAATGTTACATGTAAATGAGCTCTATCAAATATCACACATTCAGGGTCACGGTTACCTTAACCAAGTATATCTTTCAGCTTGATTTGGATAGCTTGACTGGCCAATACTGCAGTTTAAATACCAGGTAAATGTGGTTTTGCCTGTGTTCCTATAATTTACTTATATCGGCAACTGATGGTGTTTTGTTTTTTGCTGGCAGCCTTTTTTCAAAATTACCACATTGTTAACCTATCATTCATTTCAATATGAATGTGAACAGTAAAATTAATACCTCTGTGACGATACGAATTGTTCGCAATTTGTTTCTTCAGGTAATCGGTGTTGTTTTCATTTGCACAAACTTTGGATTGGAATATATCCATGTTTCTCTTTTATTGCTACCTTTGATTTCTATTTGTATTCAACCTACATCGATTCTGTATTATGTGACTTGTTGAATTCATATTTGTAAATGTGTTTGATATTATTTGACTATGTACTGTGATGGTGTACGTCTAATAAAATTATGTTCTGTTCTGTTCTGTTCAGTTCTTTTATTGCGGACTTCCTTGACTGTGCAATCGTCCATTATAAAATCATCGCCAGGAATTTTGCGAGCTAAATCTTCCATTATCCACAAATATGTATCCCTTTTAAAAGTCATATTATTAAACTCAATTTTCTGTAACTTTTTCAGCTTTTGTCTTACATCATCAGAGAGCTGACCTAGTTCTACAGCTGCTAGCTCCAACTTTCTTAAAGTCGGCATATTTAGTATTGCATTCATAAGCTGATTAGTTAATTTCTTATCCAATCCTTCTACCTTCAAGTCGGATATGTCAGAGTATGTTATGGCTTCTAAAAAAGGCGCATATATCTCATGATTTGAATCTCTAAGACACACTGACTTGACATCAAACAAATTGGTTGCACAAAGAATTCGGTTAATTTTACACCCACATACATCCAAACGTTTGATGACTGAACATCTGGACATGTCAAGTTCACTACGGATCTTGACACAATGCAGTTTGAGTATTTTAATTCCTGGACAATCTGATAAATCTAAAGATTCTTTTATATTTGTCTTGTAAATACTGACCTCCAAAAGCTTTGGACATTCTTGTACAATGATGTTTCTTAAATTAGATGCCCCTGAAATACTTAACGAAGACATGTTCAAGCACTTGGTAAGTTTAATGCGTCCCATTACATTAACGTTTTCCAGGGTAACATCCAAAACGTGATCTTTGTTTTCAAGAAGGAGATGAGGCAAGTCAATATTGGAAAAATATACTTCGCGTAGGTTTTCACACGTCGCAAAGTTTATCTCGCCATTCACTGCAACATTTGTTAGCTTTATACCTTCAATTTTTTTTAACCCTGATTGAATATGCAAATCTGTCTTTTTGGAGGTTAATTTTCCAACGATTGAGCAACTTGACAAGACGTCTGGTCTCACGTGGATTCGGTTACAGTTGGACTTTGTTACCTCAAGTCTCCGCAATCTTCTGGCCATTGACAGATCAATGCCTGTTTCTAAATCAGTGAGTTCTACTATAACAGTGCGTAAATTCAATCCCCCTGAAAAGTCAACCCCATCATTGCATTGGGCATCCATTAAACAAAGAACACGAACTGAGTTTGGTCTCGCAAAGCAAAGTTTCTCTGACACGGTACACCTAATAATGAACAGATGTGTAAGATTTTGCAACTTATCTAACGATTTCGCTTTTAAAACACAGGCGTTGTCAAAAAGCAGATGTTTCAGGGACGAATCATTCCGCCGGAGAACATCGTTGATATCTGTATCACAATTCATCGCGTTGTAAATCGATATAAATTTTCCCATGTTTTCTCTTATTAACGGATGTTCAAGTTTCACTCCACCTATCGATCGTATGCTCACGTGCCGAAATTGGATCTTGAATTGATCTTCGTTTCCACCAAATGCCTCCTCGTATCCTTTGAGAACGATTTCCTGAATCGATGCGACCATGGCTCTTTTTTTGAAAACATTTTCAACCGTAGCTTCATCCGGAAGGTCCCATACCTTACATGTGGATATCAATATGGATAGTTCACAAGCTCTTTCAAAATGCATTGTGCACAAAAACACGAACGCATCTGAAAGAGTAAATGCCATATCGTTTCTATCAATAGAATCTTCAATTGTGTGTAAGCATTCTTGCCATATCTTTTCGCTGACGGAAGATAAAAAGACCGCACAGAACATTTCCTTCAATGAATCGTGTTCGAAACAGAACAGTTCGTCGTTTTCCACGGCCTTTAGTGGTTCTGATGTCCCAGTCAAAAACCCTATTTTCAGAACAATTTCTTTTTGTTTGTGTGAAAGGTATCTGTGTACGGTTTGGGTATTGATTAATAACTTCTGTTTTTCAATAGCATAAGAGTTAAAGGATAGTTCTCCAAGCGCGACAATTATCTTCTGACAATCATTGCAGAACCAACAATTGGCTTTACGAAAACATTCTGGTAAACAGGTCTCAAAATCCGGTGAAAGGTTGCAATCTGTGCATTGTGAACGCACAATCATTAGTTTTATGATTTTGCAATACACCTCACTTCTGGACTTTAAAATACTTAACAAATCCGTATTCTCATCATTGTCATGCCAGATGCAAATCAGATATGAAAGAATGATTGGAACAGAAAACACTCTTTGGCCTCTGAAATGCTGGAACAGTTTTTGTGCTGAACCTTCCAAAAAAGTTAAACACTTTTTATAATTTTTATTTCTTCTGTATCTATAGTTCAGGCACGTTGTGAAATTACTAAAGAGTGTTTTCTGTTCCAATCATTCTTTCATATCTGATTTGCATCTGGCATGACAATGATGAGAATACGGATTTGTTAAGTATTTTAAAGTCCAGAAGTGAGGTGTATTGCAAAATCATAAAACTAATGATTGTGCGTTCACAATGCACAGATTGCAACCTTTCACCGGATTTTGAGACCTGTTTACCAGAATGTTTTCGTAAAGCCAATTGTTGGTTCTGCAATGATTGTCAGAAGATAATTGTCGCGCTTGGAGAACTATCCTTTAACTCTTATGCTATTGAAAAACAGAAGTTATTAATCAATACCCAAACCGTACACAGATACCTTTCACACAAACAAAAAGAAATTGTTCTGAAAATAGGGTTTTTGACTGGGACATCAGAACCACTAAAGGCCGTGGAAAACGACGAACTGTTCTGTTTCGAACACGATTCATTGAAGGAAATGTTCTGTGCGGTCTTTTTATCTTCCGTCAGCGAAAAGATATGGCAAGAATGCTTACACACAATTGAAGATTCTATTGATAGAAACGATATGGCATTTACTCTTTCAGATGCGTTCGTGTTTTTGTGCACAATGCATTTTGAAAGAGCTTGTGAACTATCCATATTGATATCCACATGTAAGGTATGGGACCTTCCGGATGAAGCTACGGTTGAAAATGTTTTCAAAAAAAGAGCCATGGTCGCATCGATTCAGGAAATCGTTCTCAAAGGATACGAGGAGGCATTTGGTGGAAACGAAGATCAATTCAAGATCCAATTTCGGCACGTGAGCATACGATCGATAGGTGGAGTGAAACTTGAACATCCGTTAATAAGAGAAAACATGGGAAAATTTATATCGATTTACAACGCGATGAATTGTGATACAGATATCAACGATGTTCTCCGGCGGAATGATTCGTCCCTGAAACATCTGCTTTTTGACAACGCCTGTGTTTTAAAAGCGAAATCGTTAGATAAGTTGCAAAATCTTACACATCTGTTCATTATTAGGTGTACCGTGTCAGAGAAACTTTGCTTTGCGAGACCAAACTCAGTTCGTGTTCTTTGTTTAATGGATGCCCAATGCAATGATGGGGTTGACTTTTCAGGGGGATTGAATTTACGCACTGTTATAGTAGAACTCACTGATTTAGAAACAGGCATTGATCTGTCAATGGCCAGAAGATTGCGGAGACTTGAGGTAACAAAGTCCAACTGTAACCGAATCCACGTGAGACCAGACGTCTTGTCAAGTTGCTCAATCGTTGGAAAATTAACCTCCAAAAAGACAGATTTGCATATTCAATCAGGGTTAAAAAAAATTGAAGGTATAAAGCTAACAAATGTTGCAGTGAATGGCGAGATAAACTTTGCGACGTGTGAAAACCTACGCGAAGTATATTTTTCCAATATTGACTTGCCTCATCTCCTTCTTGAAAACAAAGATCACGTTTTGGATGTTACCCTGGAAAACGTTAATGTAATGGGACGCATTAAACTTACCAAGTGCTTGAACATGTCTTCGTTAAGTATTTCAGGGGCATCTAATTTAAGAAACATCATTGTACAAGAATGTCCAAAGCTTTTGGAGGTCAGTATTTACAAGACAAATATAAAAGAATCTTTAGATTTATCAGATTGTCCAGGAATTAAAATACTCAAACTGCATTGTGTCAAGATCCGTAGTGAACTTGACATGTCCAGATGTTCAGTCATCAAACGTTTGGATGTATGTGGGTGTAAAATTAACCGAATTCTTTGTGCAACCAATTTGTTTGATGTCAAGTCAGTGTGTCTTAGAGATTCAAATCATGAGATATATGCGCCTTTTTTAGAAGCCATAACATACTCTGACATATCCGACTTGAAGGTAGAAGGATTGGATAAGAAATTAACTAATCAGCTTATGAATGCAATACTAAATATGCCGACTTTAAGAAAGTTGGAGCTAGCAGCTGTAGAACTAGGTCAGCTCTCTGATGATGTAAGACAAAAGCTGAAAAAGTTACAGAAAATTGAGTTTAATAATATGACTTTTAAAAGGGATACATATTTGTGGATAATGGAAGATTTAGCTCGCAAAATTCCTGGCGATGATTTTATAATGGACGATTGCACAGTCAAGGAAGTCCGCAATAAAAGAACTGAACAGAACAGAACAGAACATAATTTTATTAGACGTACACCATCACAGTACATAGTCAAATAATATCAAACACATTTACAAATATGAATTCAACAAGTCACATAATACAGAATCGATGTAGGTTGAATACAAATAGAAATCAAAGGTAGCAATAAAAGAGAAACATGGATATATTCCAATCCAAAGTTTGTGCAAATGAAAACAACACCGATTACCTGAAGAAACAAATTGCGAACAATTCGTATCGTCACAGAGGTATTAATTTTACTGTTCACATTCATATTGAAATGAATGATAGGTTAACAATGTGGTAATTTTGAAAAAAGGCTGCCAGCAAAAAACAAAACACCATCAGTTGCCGATATAAGTAAATTATAGGAACACAGGCAAAACCACATTTACCTGGTATTTAAACTGCAGTATTGGCCAGTCAAGCTATCCAAATCAAGCTGAAAGATATACTTGGTTAAGGTAACCGTGACCCTGAATGTGTGATATTTGATAGAGCTCATTTACATGTAACATTAGCAAAGCAGTCATATTTGCGTTATTGTTCGGAATCAACTTGATTGCTAAATGGCAGTTGTTCACTTATGAACTAGATTCATATATGTATATAAGATTTGTAATCGTGGTCTCATAATTGTGATATAGGTACAGATGGTGACTTGTTCTCAATATATGATTGATGTATTTATTATCAACGCATAAACTGTTTGTATATATTTTGATTAGTTTTACAATTTATGCCATTTCTACATGTATTTTTGTACCAGTGAGCAAAAGTGTTGACAGTTTGTTTAACCAAATCATGTTTTTAAAACTATATTGAAGTAGTATTGTTAGACCATGAAACATGAAATAAAGTATGCAATATTTCCTCCGTTTTTTTTGCACAGGGTTGTTTTCAACTACTAGTATATAAATTGCAAGCTATGTTTCCAATAACCGAGCTAGATTTGACAAAGCAAGAAGCATTCATTTAATTTGTTAAACTTAAATAAAGATAATATTCAATTAGCATCCCTGCGCCCTAAAAGGAATGAACAGCGAAACGTAAACAAAGAATAACTATCCACTCAAAGCGCATCACGTGACACAATGATTTCAATGATCACAGTTTCCCCGCCTAAAACATCCCGTAATAGCCCACGTGGGAATGACAGCACCTTATTAACACACACATGAACGTCAATCATACTGGTGAAAACCCATATAAAACCCTGTCTATGCAGCGCTATCAGCGCTTTGATTAACGACTGCCACAGAAACAACTCATCATTTATGTCGTGGCCTATCCAAACGTGTTCATGTAAGGCCAAAATTTCTAGGTAGGGTAGGTAGGGATTTTTTTTTTATTATTATTATTTTCAAAATCTGTCGTAAGTTCAGAGTGTTTTCTTGCACATGGCAGTCTTTCCTACATTACTGTCATTGCCTGACTTTGTTTTATCATATAAACAATGATTCTGATTAAAATATGCATTTATCCGCCCTTCGTAACATATGTATTCGCTAACGAATATTTTTTTTGCTCAGAAACGGAAAAAAATAGTTAGGGTCGGTGCATTTTTATAGGTAGGGTCGGGTTACCCGAAACAGACATATTGTTTAGGCCTAATTGATAACGAGTATAATAGAAATTGAGTAATAAAATCGCGAATGCCGAGTGTTTGGATAAGTGTGGGCGTGGTTTGGAATTAAACTGAAGCAAATTCAATTTTTGATCCTCTGACCCCGCCCCTATCGATTCAGTCGCAGCGCTATCAGCGCTTTGATTAACGACTGCCACAGAAACAACTCATCATTTATGTCGTGGCCTATCCAAACGTGTTCATGTAAGGCCAAAATTTCTAGGTAGGGTAGGTAGGGATTTTTTTTTATTATTATTATTTTCAAAATCTGTCGTAAGTTCAGAGTGTTTTCTTGCACATGGCAGTCTTTCCTACATTACTGTCATTGCCTGACTTTGTTTTATCATATAAACAATGATTCTGATTAAAATATGCATTTATCCGCCCTTCGTAACTCTCTATTCGCTAACGAATATTTTTTTTGCTCAGAAACGGAAAAAAATAGTTAGGGTCGGTGCATTTTTATAGGTAGGGTCGGGTTACCCGAAACAGACATATTTTTTAGGCCTAATTGATAACGAGTATAATAGAAATTGAGTAATAAAATCGCGAATGCCGAGTGTTTGGATAAGTGTGGGCGTGGTTTGGAATTAAACTGAAGCAAATTCAATTTTTGATCCTCTGACCCCGCCCCTATCGATTCAGTCTGTGTGTTGTCGAGTGATATTTTACTTGCAAATCCAACCGCGCAGCCACTTTCTTCGTAAGTCAGATCGCAGAATTTTGTGAAAAAAAAACACAAGAATATTTTGAGACTTGAGCCTCAAACATAGACTTATGATATTAGTGAATATTGGCCCTAGACAAGGCATAACGCGAGATCGACGATACCGAGCTCGTGCTGGAGACTGATAACGTGATCCGGGGAAACGGAAACAGGACTGACAGAAGTGGCAACTAGAGACTCAGAAGCGCAACAAGGAACATGAACAGCAGGGAAAAAAAATACCCATTTCAATTTAACGACAGTGATACTATGATAAAGGCTTCAACTGGTGGAATCTAGCTTGAATGCCCATAAATGCTTAGATTGAAATCAACCAATTATCCGTTCATGTCACATCATGTGTTTATATATCATTACTCATTTTAAATATTCAGCATCTGTGCTTCGATTGAAAGTCTGAACTCAATTACATATCTATGTATTAAAAGAGAAAGGAATGGGTCATTTGTTTAACAGTTTGATGTGCTGGGTAAAGGGGGCCAGGGAATATACCATGATATAATTAAAGAGCATTTACATTTTTGTAATTTACATGTTGACACTTGTTTTGAACATATGTATTCGCATTGTCGTCAGTATTTACTTTTGCCTTACAGCTGTACCGTGCAAGCAAAGTTAAAAATGAATATTGATTGTTTTGTATTAAAATTGGATGTTTTTAAAATATTAACATGCTGTGTGACCTTATGATGTTTGGTTTGAGAAAATATCTAATTTATTCACAAGTTACTCAAATAAAAAGTTGCAATCTTGAATGTCAAACAGCACTTTCCACATATTAACTCGTGTATGAATATATGTTTCACAAAATGTTTTCTGTATATAAACATTCTAGATTTTCCTTTTATGGCTAATATTTCACTACTACTATTTAACTATCATTCATCTTGTGTTCACATTTTATTATTATAATTCTCGTTCATTTTACCTGTTTGCTCCAAAATGGGGTGTATGCTATATGCGTAATTGCTTTTTAAAGCTGCACTCTCACAGAATTACCATTTTTAACAACTTTTTTTTTTATTTTTTGTCTTGGGAAGAGCAATATTTTGCGTAAATATCTGCAAACCAATGATATAAGATTGCTGAGAAAAATCAGACCGAAGATATTCATATTTCCGTCCGAAAATTAATGTTTAATAACCGTTACTAATTGTTTAAGAAAAATGCATAAAACATCAATTTTTGAACTTAAATATAAAAATCTGCGATTTGATTTTTTGTCAGCAGTCTTATATAACTGGTTTCCATGGATTTTCGTGAAAATCAGCTCGTTCTAAGACAAAAAATAAAAAAAAGTTGTCAAAACGTTCAATCTGTGAGAGTGCAGCTTTAATTGCCGTGACTTGACATGACATGTACTAACGTGACGCGGCAATTGTCATTATTTGCAAAAAAACATCACGTTATATGCGTTGTATATAACAGCTGATCTTACGTGTATCGACCATAAAGTTTATATATTAAAAGTACTTATGAATGAATATATATGGTTATAAGAGCAATTACAAGAAGGTTGTGAACCACTTTACTCTGCATTGGGCCTAAATCTATTATACTTAAAAACAATTATTAAGGATTAGGGTATTTAGTCTCTTGCCATTCTTGTTACATATAATATGAGCATGTGTGTGCATATATATTCCTAGTGTTTTTATCTTGTTTATTAATATATTTATATTTTTTTAAATTATTTCAAGCAAAGTTAATTCTGAAAAGTTCTAATCGTGTTCAATGAGACAGTATTGAGCACATGTTTAATATCGCACATTTGTGGTTGATATTGTAAATGTTTCTGTTGTCATAACATTCTGGCCAACAACTTGAATAAACAACAAAAGATATGTTCTTGTCCTTTAGATTTCTCTTTTCAAACATATGTCCAAATTTTTTTCTGTCCTTATGTTTCTATTTTACAGTCTACGTCCATACCTCGAAAATATATTAAGTTATGGAGAGAAGTATAAAAAATGAGTATAACAAATAATCAAAGGGCAATTACTTAAAAATAACATGCACAAAAAAATGTCTTTTGTACAGCACTTCACCTCAACACAGTCAATATGTGTGCCATACACGTTTGAAGTCAATACCTCAAAGCGTAAGAAGTAATAGAGAAAGTAGACGCACGACGAAGGGACAGGCAGATTGACGGGACAAGTAGATTCCCATATAGCCCTTTCCACCACGTGGTTGGGGTATAATCATGTTCTTGTTCCCTGACAGTTTTAAGTCCTGGCCTCAATATTACAAAAAAATCAATCTCAATTTATTTTACCACATCAGACCATATATAGTATGATTAAAAATCTTTTATGTTTTCTCTCTTTATAAAAGCCTATTTTCTCCTGGAATGTGTTCATAAAAACAGTGTGTCTATATTTCAAAGGCCCATTCTAGAGAAAAAAACATGTACTTGGGTAGTTGCTCTTTTGATATCAGGTTTTAAATGAGATGAAATTGAGAGTATTTTGGGTGATATTGTAGTCCAGACCCGTATTTGTTTAATTTAAACCATGTTAGTATATTAGTTGTACAAGGAAAAACGGTTTACATCTTTTGCGTTGCTTTCGTTGCAGCATGAATGTCAACATGTGTATGTATGATAACAATACAATTTCAACAAAACAATATAATTTCAAAAAATATTATTTGTATTTACAACTTTGCCTCTACTTTGTCAGCATGCTGCAAGAACCCACAGCATTAGTTTTGTGTAGCCTGATTAATTATTGCTACAGCTGACTTGACTGATTATTTGTATAGCCTCATTTCTGCTTCAAGGCAAACTAATTTGCTAATATTGTTTCTTTTTTGCTATGAACACAATTAACCTACATATGTGTTAATTGTTTTAAATTTATAAGGAAGATTGGATTTAGAGTTGTGAAAAGACAACATGTTTTTGTTGTTCTGTTTATTAATAGAGAAATATAAATGATTTGATTATTGCTTAGAAAACCAATGCACACTTCAAAGATGAGGTAACGTAAAAAAAAAGACATAAAAAGCAAAAAAAATGCCATAAGTAATCTTGCAAACATAGGGTGTATGATTTCTTCAGTTATTATCAATGCATGCGCTCAATAAAACTGGAGCAAAGAGCAAGTCATTTTAAAGAAAAAAGCGGATGTGGTTCAGGCACTACCTTAATCACGTAACATTGGTTTACATGACAACAGATTTCAATACAAGTCTTTAAGAATTCGACTGGAAGCTAAACGGACTTGTTGGTTGTAAATATATAATGTTGACAAATGTTTTTCAGTGTAAAAGAAATTTAAAAATATATATTCTATTCGAAAAATATCTGGAAACATTTAAAGACATGGCAATATTGGTAGGTTTGCGCTAAAAGCCCTTTAAGGCAATGAAAAAATACATACAGAGCAGACTTCCTTTTGCGAAGTATATAACTTTATAGTCAAGATTGGACGGATAATCAGTAGTTTGATTTCACAGTTCACTCTTGAATGTATTTTGATATAACACGCTATCCTTCTCCCGTGCCATAACCACCATATGATCGTGGAGGATATGCTGGGTTAGTTGGTGCCGTTGGTCCCCCATGCGCGTTACCGGAACTCATATCATTTGGATTGTTCATGGACGGTGGGGCGTATGCGGGCTGGGTGCCTGCGGTGTAAGGCGGGGGTGCGACGCTACCCGGTGTGGAGTAGATGTTTTGTGGAGGATACGCCGCATATTGGTAGGCCGGCGGCGCCGCTGTAAATAAGTTTTAAACCATCTTTGTTAGGATTTTGAACTTTTTGACCAGTATTACTTTAAATTTATTTATTGTGAAACAAACTTTTACAATACTATATTAATCCCTTTCGTTGGTACGATTTTATGTAAGAGTTGGTCTTGTGTTGTTGGGGAATCCGGGGGAACCCCACTTGTCCGGCTTGTTGAAAACAAACCAATATGTGTACAATTGCATAAAAAGTAGTCCTTTTATTTTATTTATTCAGTAATCAGCATACGCTAGAATCACAAAATCATCAAATAAACTCGGGCATTTTGTAAACTTATACTCGTAAATGCGTCGTCTGCCAACGACAGCGACTAATGAAGGAAATGCCCATATATTTTGTCGATTTAAAGCTGCATTCTCACAGATGGACAGCTTTTACTCTTCATTTATCATTTATTATTCATATATATTTATTTTTATTTTCAGCAGTCTTATATCACTGGGTTGCAGACATTTACGAAAAAATTGGCTCATTCCAAAACCAAAAAAATATGTCAAAACGGTCAATCCTTGAGAGTGCAGCATTAAACCAAAATCATATACCATCAGGCCCCACCCCAATTTCTCGAAATATCGTAAGTCCCTGTTATAACTGCAGCATTAGGCATGGCTTACTATTTTTGTTTTGGTATAATTTGAGTAATATATACATTCTTATTTTGGACATTTAAGGGATATTATCTTATGATTATCACGATGAAATAATTTTGATTTAGTAAAATCTCGAAAAAAAATCACGAGGCAAATTACATATTAACTTTGACTTTGCCGAAGAAATTTGGCTTAATTAAAAAAAAAGTAAACTTCTTAATGTTGTTGCATTCAAGAGCTTTCGAGAAATTTAGGCTGGTTCGGCACTAGTATCTTCGTATGGCTCTTTTGTTCTACTCACACGCATAGACGAATGTATTGTTCTGTGGGTAGGGGGTGCCATGGGCACCACCAGTTCCGGCCGGATGGACGACAGAGCCGAGGCGACCCCGCTTCTTCATCTGCTGACAGCAAATCACCAGAAATATCACCACTGCGATAAACCCCACACAGGCGAACCCGATCCCGAGGATGACCCCAACAGACCTGTCAACAGAAATCTGGGCTAGTTTCAATAAAAGACTTAAAGGCCACCTTATCACCAAGCGTATCACCAAATATCATAAGAGCATACATTTCAATTAAATAGTTAGTGAATGTCACAAAAAGAATTGTTTTTCTTTTACAAACTTCGCCAAATCTGATACCAATTAAGCTACATGTATTAGTTTCAAAATGCAGTCGAACCCCGTTGGCTCGAAGTCCAAGGGACCGGCGAAAATACCTTTAGCCTCGGCAAATTCGAGCCAAGCGGGAATGTTTACCTTCAAAATAAAGAAATCGTTCCTTTACATGGCCAACTAAGAATTCGAGCGTAGCAAGTTCGAGCCAACGGGTTTTGACTGTAGATATAATTATAACTTTTCAGAGCGATCGAACCATTGGTAAGATACCCCTTTAGTCGTAACTGAAATATATTTATACAATATGTTTCTTTCTTTATTTTCTAGACTTTTTGTTAATTTTTGATACTGACTTAAGTTCAATTCATTCAATTATGTAGACAAAGTAAACAAATGCAACAATAAATTCAAGAACAAAATCAATTTTCGAATAAAATCGTGACGAAATCAATTTTGAAACGTCACCAATTCGATGAGTAAATATTTTGTTATTGTTTTCGCACAGACTCAGTTATACATTATATGTGAGCCTAACCTCATCAGCATGGATTTCATATTTGTTTTAACATGTTTAAAAGTCGCCGAGTAAATTAAATAAATTTACTCGGGCCATATAATAAAAGGCGTATGACAACACAACGTAAAACCAAGAATTCCAATTTAATATAAAGCGAGTTTCACAAATTGAATTGAAATTTATACTTGCGAAATCAATAAACTCATTAAACTGGCCAAGAAATGGTTTAGTTTTGAAATAGATATAGTAGCTACTACTATCAAAGGACGGCTCTCTTATTGTTCCGTTGTATAAATGAACTTAAAGTTACGCGTCCAATTCGATTCCCGTTTGCTGGTTTGCGGTGGATGTTCGGGATGGTCATGGAAGCATTTCGACTATTTCTAATTAAGGACGTTTAATGGTAGACACACCAGGTGAAGCAGCATATCTCGTCATCATCGCCGTAGTCTCGACAACAGCCGCTCTCGCAGTAGATTTGCCGCAAGGTGTAGTAATCCTCGTGCAGGAAGTAACAAAACTGCCCCGCCCGGCACACGTCTGGGGAAATCAATCGTGTTAATTATTAATTTATTATTCTACTTCATTGTTTCTCGATTGTGAAAACAGCTATAACTCTCTCGAGTTATTTCCTGGGTAAATAACAACATATAACATAACATTTATTCAGCATTAAACGTTTACAATACTCATAGCTAACATAAATAATATCCCATTGTCGTAAAAGGCAAAGACATGGTCAAAAGCATTCGGAGCTCCTCGGCCATTTTTTTTCAAAAACAACCTCGGATGTATGCCGGTACATCTCTTGAAGTAGTTCGTAAATTTTTGAATAATATCATTAATTAAATGTAGTGTTTAAGGGTTGTATTTATTGATCTCAGTTTCAATTGATTGCCAGTGAAGTGTTTTATTGCAAACATAATTACGATTCCCAAGAGTTAAGTCATAAATTTTAACTGCTAAATAAGATTACTACGCGATATATCTGCAGCGGACTTAAACGTACCACTTTTTGAGTATGTAAACCGTCCAAATACATCCGAGGTTGTTTTTGAATAAAATGGCCGATGAGTTCCGATGGGTCAAACGAGAGATTTGGCACAATTCCATACATATTTGTATATCACTTTCTTGTTAGGTTCGTGATCGTTGTATAGATGCACAGTATATAAATTTACTAATATTTCGATTTTTTTCTAGAATATTATGATATTTGATTTCCTGGGTAAATACTAGTACCAGCGGTCCTGCTCAAACCCACAACCTATTGGACGGAAGGGTGACTGACAACTTTACCACTACACCGCTAAAAGGTGTAAATGCTTGTACAGTAATATTTACACCTCAACTTCCATTCCTTAAATGAACGTCATTTCGACAATTGCGTTCATCAATCGATGAACGCAACATCTTCGGATATGTTCAGATCGCAATTCATTGCATAACAATATACATGAAAAATATTTATCTTGTTATTGTTTGTATTGTGTCAGAAGGTCCCGTAAAATATAAATCAACATTTTAGAAAGTGTTAGTTTTTTAAATTTTAAATGTGTAGTTGCCATAACTGTTTGAATTTTACGTTTAAAAGTGATTTCAAGTGGTTGATCTTTTCCCGCAATATTGTGACGTCATTTGAAAAAAAATGCTCCGGGTCGTTCTATTTACAGAATGGGTAGGAATGGGTTACTGAAAAGTTTTTTTTTTAAAATGAAATTAAGTTTTTTTAACAATTCTTGAATGAAATAATGAACTATTGGTGTAAATATAAGGAATGAATTGCGGGCTTGATGTCATTATCGGGGTATGAACGCAATTGGGTTGGTCAATGTGTGTGGAGTCCGAATTTTCAACTGTTGATGATAGTACCCGACAATAAATAAATATTGACTTGACTTGACTTGACTTGACTTGAAGAGTTTGTGCGTCCAAGCTGTTAAAAGCAAATTCCGGTATGTGCCCCATCAATTATGTGTTTTATTACTTGCAAATATCAGGGTTATTGGGTAAGGGATGAAACCTGTTTTGGAGACCTTCGTATAATATATATCATTATACCCAAACAATTTCTTTTTACCATCTCCGACTGATACTGTCAGCTATGGATGTTTTAGTTATCTTGAAAAAAAATATGTGTTTTAACATCTGTCAAGCCTTTGGCACAACCCCAGCCCCAAATACTACTACTACTACTAATAATAATGATAATAATATACTACGACGACGACGACGACGACGACGACTACTACTTCTACTACTACTACTAAAATATTAATAATAATAATAATAATAATAATAATAATAATAATAATAATAATAATAATAATAATAATAAAATAAAAATAAATAAATAAATAAATAAATAAATAAATAAATAAATAAATAAATAAATAAATAAATAAATAAATAAATAAATAAATATGGATGGATGGATGGATGGATGGATGGATGGACGAACGAACGAACGAACGAACGAACGAACGAACGAACGAACGAATAATAATAATAATAATAATAATAATAATAATAATAATAATAATAACAATAATAAAAAAATAAATAATAATAATAATAATAATTATAATAATAATAATAATAAATAATAATAATAATAATAATAATAATAATAATAATAATAAAATAAAATAAATAAATAAATAAATAAATAAATAAATAAATAAATAAATAAATAAATAAATAAATAAATAAATATGGATGGATGGATGGATGGATGGATGGATGGATGGATGGATGGACGAACGAACGAACGAACGAACGAACGAACGAACGAACGAACGAATAATAATAATAATAATAATAATAATAATAATAATAATAACAATAATAAAAAAATAAATAATAATAATAATAATAATAATAATAATAATAATAAATAATAATAATAATAATAATAATAATAATAATAATATAAAATCTTATTTCATTGGTTATGTGGTAAACATTGCATATTCGAATTTCTAGAATACATTCAGATAATAAACACATTATTTGCACTCACCTGTTATCAAAGTCAATAAAACGACCACCAGAGACCAAACCACTCTCTGACAGCTCATATCTGGATGTTTACACGGTGTATCACTGAAACACAATCGATCACAGAAATAAATGAATAATTGAAACATTAAATGGCATCCTTTGTTTAACACATACCAATATGTCGCATTTAAACAGTAAAATGAATTCGTTTATGTCCGTGTAGTCGATTGAAAAACATGTAAATCCCTCACCACAGAGATACCTAGTTAACACTCGAAAATCAGCCTACCTCCTATATACGTTATGATTTTCTCGGTTCTTATTTATTTTGTCAGCAATGACATCATTTATAATGAAATATACGTACAATGATAATTAACTTTCTGAGAAGATTATTAATCCAATTTTCTACAACGAAATCATGGCTGTTACGGGTAAAAAAGCTGATTAGTATCGCTCATTTCCCGGTAAATCAATAACACCCTTACTATAGAGACGGGACAATATTGCTGGATCGATACCCGTTGCTATATATATAACACTTCATTTTAAAGCTATTTATCCGTAATGAATTAATGTCACAAGGCCAGCAGAAATAAAAAGATGTTTCTAGAACAAAAATAGATGCATAGATTAAATATTGGCAAACGATTTTGATTGTAAGACTTTGTTGAACAGTATAGTTTTGTTTTTACTTTTTGAATAAACAGCATAAAGAAGGTTCTCATTTGAGCGAATTTTCTAAACCAATGCTAGGAGTAACATTAATTTTCAATAGCGTTTCAAACGCTTTTTGCAGCATGTAGCATTTCTTTCGCATATTTATAGTTATTTATAATGAAGCTCTAATTCGAACTGTTGATCGTGAAAAATGAATTAATTTAACGATGTCTGCCCCTACAAAACGTGAAGACTACCTAGATGTTTTCGAGTCGAGTGGCAATAGAAAAACCTAAAGGTACTTTCAGTGGGTCACTCGGTATTGAAACAACCTAGAGGGGGTTAATACGAGTCTGTCGGAAATGAAACAAACTAGATGTGATTTCATAGGGTCGTTCGGTAAAGAAAACGCGTAGATGTGGTTAGGTAGAGTAGGTCAGAAATAAAAACAATCCAGAGGTGTTTTCAGTGTTTCAGTCGGTAAAAACGACCTAGAGAAGTTTTCAGTGTTTCAGTCGGTAAAAACGACCTAGAGAAGTTTAAGGTGAGTCGGTCGGAAATAAAACAACCTAGAGGAGATATCTACGGGTCGGTCCGAAATTCATCAACCTAGAGGTGTTTATGGTTGGTCGAACGGTAATGAAACAACCTAGTTTTTTTGGCAGTGTGTCGGTCGGAAACGGAAATACCTAAACGTGTTTTCAGTGGGTCGGTCGGTATTGAAACAACCAAGAGGTGTTTGATGTGAGTCGGTTGGAAATGAAATAAACTAGAGGTGTTTTCATAGAGTTGTTCGGTTATGAAACAACCTGTATGTATTTAGGTTGAAAAGATCGGAAATAAAACAAACTAGAGGTGTTTTCAGTGGGTCGGTCGGAAATAACAACCTACAGATGTTTTCAGTGAGTCGGTCGGTAATAACAACATAGAGGTGTTTTCAGTGAGTCGGTCGGTAATAACAACATAGAGGTGTTTTCAGTGAGTCGTTCGGTAATTACAACTTAGAGGTGTTTTCAGTGAGTCGCTCGATAATACCAACATAGAGGTGTTTTCAGTGAGTCGTTCGGTAATTAAAACTTAGAGGTGTTTTCAGTTGGTCGGTCGGAAATGAAACAACCTAGAGGTGTTTTCAGTGGGTTGTTCGGTTATGAATACCTAGAGGTGTTTTCAGTTGGTCGGTCGGAAATGAAACAACATAGAGGTGTTTTCAGTGGGTTGTTCGGTTATGAATACCTAGAGGTGTTTTCATGAAGTCGGTCGGTAATGAAACAACCTAGAGGTGTTTTCAGTGAGTCGGTCGGAAATGAAACAACCTAGAGGTGTTTTCAGTTGGTCGGTCGGAAATGAAACAACCTAGAGGTGTTTTCAGTGGGTTGTTCGGTTATGAATACCTAGAGGTGTTTTCAGTTGGTCGGTCGGAAATGAAACAACCTAGAGGTGTTTTCAGTGGGTTGTTCGGTTATGAATACCTAGAGGTGTTTTCAGTTGGTCGGTCGGAAATGAAACAACATAGAGGTGTTTTCAGTGGGTTGTTCGGTTATGAATACCTAGAGGTGTTTTCATGAAGTCGGTCGGTAATGAAATAACCTAGAGGTGTTTTTTGAGGGTCGGTTGGTAATGACAAAATATATGTGTTTTCAGTAGGTCGTTAGGTAATGAATGATACAACCTAGTGCATCGTATTGCTATAAAGTGCTGTGAATGCTTCAGGGGAATTCAATAGTCGGATGATTGCAAAGAATAGAATTAAATACAATTCAATATTCAATAGTTTTCAAGTAAAATTTCGCTTTGACTGATTACTAATCTTACTTAAAATTGAACAAATATATCATGTTAGCCGTTTTCCATTGTTCATACGATTGATATTTGGTTTGTTTTCTCTGCTTATTTTTCTTACATTACAGTACTTTGCCTTATTTGAATGGAAACCCAGACCGAGCAGTCTCCTTAACGTCATCATAGTATTTTGTTCTGTCTGTATATGCTTCTGGGAATAATTTTAAGGACTTTGCACTTTCATTTTACAACAGTCTCCTTATATATGCTCTTATCAAAACAAATGTACACAACTACTAAATAAGTAATGAACGGCTTCATTGTGTGTTTTTACGGCTTACTATACTGGCACATGAACTAAGCAGAACAGAACATACATTTTATTACGACTTGTACGTTCAACGCCTACAATACATAAACAGTTTTCATAAGTGTTATCATGTGTAAATTCGGATAAATAATATTACATACAAATGCTCATCTATGATAAAGTTTATACAAAAGTGTTCCTATAATTAAAAACAACATAGATAAAAACGTACCTTTTTTTCATACATATACAAATAGATTGTAACCAGTATAATTACACATTTTTGATTGGAATAAAATGAATAGTAAATTGTAGTGAATTATAAAGTTTACAAAACAAAACAAATATTAAAACAGAGGATTCCAAAAGAACCGAAAAAAACACATACTATAGATATTGTATAGAGGAGATGAAAAGGGTAGATATTTATTTATTTATAAACGAGAACAGGTTACTACATTTTAGTATCATTTAATTTCATTAAAATCCCCTTGAATGAAACATGATATGTGCGTGAAATTAATTTTGATTGCTTAAAAATAGATAAGCATACGTTAAGACTTGCTTTTAATCCTTTCTTGTGAGAACAATAGATCTGCTCTTACAAAGAAATATATCTTTTTCACTTCTTATAAAAGAGAATATTTAAACCATTTCTATTGCAATCGATATAACCTAAGATTAAATCTTGTTTACTTAATGGCGACTCCGCCGAACTTAGACTTTCTTTTTAATATTCTAAAAACAGTTTGACACGTGGGCAGTTTCATAAAAGATGGTTTAACATTTCAATTTCGGTTTTACAAAATTAACATAAGTCAACTATCTTCATTTTCTTCAGTAAGGAAGTAGTAGGTAGGATTCTGTGTATAGTACAAGATTGTAGCCATTGCTTAAATAAAAAGTTTGAAATAATGCTTGAAATTTATACACAGAAAGGTGCAAATAGTAACAATTAACGTCCTAAAATGGATTTCATCTTCATTATTTGTAGCGTTACATACTAAACGATTTCTTTCTTCTCACAATACCTTATGAACATAATTTGTAAATATTATATACATGTATTTAACACACGTCTATTTGTTTTTAATATAACTTTTATATAATATTACTTAGGTATAAATTCGTAATGAAAGTAATTTTTAAAAATCACTGATTAATTTTCTAATGTCAACGTAACCCCGTTGACGTTTGAAGATAATGATCTTATATGGTGATTTATGAGGAAATGTTTATGAAATATTACTTTAAGTCATCCCCTAAGGGCGGGATGGAACGTAATTTGACATTTTAATAATAGTATTCAAACGCTGTCCGGATGAAATAAGTGTCCAGTGGTTTACTCGACAGTTATACGCGTTTAGTAGTCTATAAGGTAAACGGAATTTCCCATAATAAATGATAGTATTGACAACTGTATATGTCCCTGAAAAATACAACAATGATTTACTTTAATAAATGTAACAATATTGTGTGGAAATTAAATATGTAAGAAGTCATCAACAATCCAGAACGGATACCGAATCCAGCGTATTAGTCACAAAAATATTCATTTGCATTTCCATAGATCTACGGTATTTCTTTAATTTACATGTACACAGATTACATCATTGTAAATTTATACAGCCCATAAGCCATGCAGTGAAACCCAAAACAAAGTTTAGTAAGCTGTTGATATGTATTCGTAACTTGTCTTTGGTCACATCATGAACAGGTCAATAAGTACTGCAACTTCTAAAATTGAATTACCACATGAACCTTGCAAATTAAGCTTAAAATCAGTTACCGATTATCCCCAGCTGGCACTGACAAAGAATATGAAAACGTACGTAGAGCAGTAGTATATGGTTCAACCGACCTTGCTGCAATGGTCACAGTATTCGGAAACTGGTGATACTTTAAAATTAAAGCTAAAATAACAGACAAAACATGCATAAACTCAAACAGTAAACTCAAACAGTTTTAAGAAATACCACTACAGTAACAGAAAAGTCCACGCAGCGTTCACATTTTCAGACCAGGGATTTTGGCACATGGCTTTTTGAAAAGTCATACTCAAAGTTCATATTACACTTATATACGACACATTTTTCCCTGATAAATTGTATGACATAATGTAGCCATTAGAAACGAACGAAAACACCCCCTGCCAATGTCAGCTGGGAAAGACATTACGCATTTTGTGAGCAACTAAATTTACATGCCGTGTTTGGGGTACAATATAAAATAAAAATAAAATAAATCGCAAGAAATGTTTAGTTAAAAGATAAATTTCTGAAATAAATACATCTTAAGTTACGCATTTTTCCTAGTAACTTTGTACAACTCTTATTTTATACTCAAACATATCCCGTCCTACAAGAACTATTTTTTGTGGCGGATGCATATCTATGTCAACGGGCTATAAAGACTTCGAGCGCAGTTATTCGGTCCCTCTTCTCGATCGCGCCGCCGATATTTTACACGTGTTGTCGTTGTTTATAAGCAACACCACAACACTAAAAATTGCGAAAAAGGACTATAAAAATTAAAAAATATATTTAAAAAATCACAAAAAAATCTGAAAAATCATTTAAAAATACCAAAAAGACGCGAAACGGTAGGTTTTAGTCAAGCAAAGTGACAGCTTGAGAAAACGAAGAAACACGATCGCCATATTGTTGAGCAATCACGATATTTCTAAGTAAATTTTAAACCGTACGAAACAAAAGAATCGAAGATGCAGAACGCAGGAGGACCCCAGAGCTACCCCATGGCCTCCCTCTACGTGGGAGACCTCCACCCAGACGTTACAGAAGCCATGTTGTTCGAGAAGTTCTCTACCGCCGGACCTGTCCTGTCAATCCGAGTCTGCAGGGATATGATTACACGACGATCCCTTGGATATGCCTATGTCAACTTCCAACAGCCTGCTGATGGTATGTTTAATTAAATCTGTAAGATGTTTGTTTTATTTGTGTAAAATAGGTTGTAATTATGATAACCTGACAAGGGGGTGTGGCATAATTGAAGCAATATCTCTGTCGTGTAACTATATTTATGTTGTAACAGTACGTACAGTGATTTGTAGCCTACAACTTTTAACCTTTCGGCTTCTGAGGATATTCTTTTTAGTCTAAACTTAATGATTTACTGAGTGGCATTTTCCATTTAACAACATTTGCTGCATTGTCATAACACGCTGTATGATTGGAATTTCAGCTGAAAGAGCTCTCGACACCATGAACTTCGATACAATTAAAGGCCGTCCCATCAGAATTATGTGGTCACAGCGCGACCCCTCACTGAGAAAATCCGGTGTTGGCAATGTGTTCATCAAGAATCTGGACAAGGGAATTGACAACAAGGCCCTTTATGACACTTTCTCTGCCTTCGGAAACATTTTGTCTTGCAAGGTGATTCCCTTTTGAAAACTAACATCTAATGCAGGGAGCTAATATTTATAATGTCATGGTTAATCCAGTCGCTTATTAAATTTAAAATAATAAGTCTTTCATGTGATTTGTCAATTGGTTGCCAAAATGTATTGGCACATTTTTATTATTCAAAAGTAACGTTAATTGTAAACTTGCAGTTTGATTATGAAATTAGTTTGTGTAAACTTTTCATGAATGGTTTGTGTAAACTTTTCATGAATCACGAACAAATTTCAGCAACCATTATCATTTTTCAGATTGTTTCTGATGAGCACGGATCTCGTGGTTATGGCTTTGTCCATTTTGAGACCGAAGAAGCGGCTAGAAACGCCATAGAGAAAGTCAACGGCATGTTGCTAAACCAGAAGAAAGTGTGAGTAATCAATTTATGATATGTATCATGTGCATATCTTTCATATATTTGAATACATAAGGTAAGACATACATATGGAAACATTTGAGTCCTGTTGGTGTAACTCTTATTTCTTTCTTAATGTGAATTAATTGACCAAAGGTCATAGCCATTAAAATGGGCATCTTAAGTAAGAAGTGCCATTAAGAAAAAAATTATTCTCATTACGCCTGAAAATATTCCCACTTTTCAGGTTTGTGGGTCGATTTATGAACCGACGTGAGCGCTTGGAACAAATGGGTGACAAAATGAAGAAGTTCAACAACGTGTACATCAAGAACTTCAGTGAGGACATTGACGATGAAGGACTAAAGACTTGGTTCGAGCCTTACGGCAAAATCATCAGTGCCAAGGTATTTGCAAAGTATTAAGGAAATATTTAACAGGGATGGTTAAGTTTATTACTGATCATTAAATGAATTTTTTTATTAAAAATTGATTTTTGCTGGGTATTTTTGCTTTAATTTAATATAGTAACAAGTACATTGAAGTGTATATTGATGGCTTTTGAAACAAGCCGTTAACCCTGTTTGTACCTGAATCCCTGTGTATAAACTTTGAGAATTGTGCTCACGTTACTCATTCAGATCTTTCAATAGACTTCCTAAGCTTCAGTTTGTTTTGAGAAATTGTTACATGAATATATAATTTTCTTAAATTCTTCTTATTCCTTCTATGGTTAAAAAAATCCTCAGTTTTATAATTATCCTTCTATTAAAGGGAAAACCCTGGTCTATGATGTTTTAATAATTGATTGTTCAATGTTTTTTTTTGTTTTAAAGGTAATGATTGGTTATGATGGAAAGAGACGCGGATTTGGATTTGTCAGCTATGAGGAGCCTGAAGCTGCAGAGAGGGTAAGCAATTCAACACCAATTAAAGAGATAACATCTCATTGTTTTTGACTATTGTTTGATTCCATTTTCATGTTGCAAAAACATACATTTGTTTTTCGAATGACTTTAATAACAATGCAGTCAAGGATTATACAAGATAAAGTAAAATTTGCTTTACGAAATTGAATTGTGTGATATGTCTAAAATATTGTGAAGTCAACGTAAGAAATGACCCAAGCACATTAATAACCGAAAACAAGAAGCAAAAAGTTTGAAATTACATCAAGCACTTCCAACATACTTATAACTGGTTGTGATTTATTTTCTAGGCAGTCACTGAGATGAACAATAAAGACTTGACGGAGGGTAAAATCCTGTATGTTGGTCGAGCACAAAAGCGTGCAGAACGACAGGCAGAGCTCAAGGACAAGTTTGATCGACTTAAACAGGAGCGCATGAACCGATACCAGGGAGTGAACCTGTACGTAAAGAACCTGGACGATACCATCGATGATGAGAGGCTGAGGAAGGAATTCTCACAGTTTGGAACCATTACCAGTGCTAGGGTGAGAACTGGTTTTGGTGTTGATGTAAATGTGCATATTTGTACAGTTGTTATATTGGAACCATCACTAGTGCTAGGGTGCGAACTGGCCTTAAGTTGCTTTTATGAGGACACTGCTAGGTGTTTATGTAAATGTCCATGTATGCGAAAGTTCAGTTGATATATTGGAACCATCACTAGTGCTAGCTTGAGAGCTGGCTTTAAGTTGCTCTTATGAGGACTGCTAGATGTTGAGGTAAATGTCTCTGTTTGTCATTGTGAAACTACAGTTAATTGATTTGAACCATCATAAGTGCTAGGGTGAGAACTGGCTTGAAGTTGTTGAGGTTAATGTCCATATATGTCATTAAAAACTACAGTTGATTGATTGAAACCATCATAAGTGCAAAACTGAGAGCTAACTTTTATTGTCTGTTCAGCAATGTTGGGAGTTTTTAGGCCCTGATGGATGGTTAAATAAAGGGTTGATGTGATCATTGTTCATATGAAAAGAATCAATTATGACCTACAGCTTATCAAACTCACTATAAATAGAAGGTACACCTTCTGTAAAGAGATAGATACACATGAAACCCTGCATGAACTAACCCCAACCACCCTGGAGGTTGACCTGTTGTTCTCTCTCCTCCCACGTTGGGCAGATCAAACTGGCCATCACACACACCCTTGATTCGTCAGGGGGGACTGTGTGTGACAGCAGGACCCTACAGAACCGTGGTATGGTGTAAGGCAAGCCAACCACTTGTAGGCCTGCTACACTTTTAGATAATATTATACAATGCATGCATGCCATAATAGGCTAGTGCAAATGGCTCTCTCTCTCTCTCTCTCTCTCTCTCTCTCTCTTGAGTTTCTTTCGGGAAATTTAAGTAAACATTTTCACCATAAATTGAATTTCAAAGAGCTTTAGAATGAGACTGCGGAAAGAGAAATTTTACATGTTACAGATTATTTTTATGTTGCATGCAAAGTAGGGCAGACAGGGATAACTTTGTTAGTTGGTGTCACACTTTTGTTTCCAATCAGTTTTGAACAATACAGGTGCTTTAAGTTCTGATGATATTTTTTGAACAACTTGGTGTAGAGTCTTCCAACTTGGTATGCACATTGGTCATTATCAGTGGGCAACGTACAATTTGGGGAATTCATTTTAACAAAACAGGACAAATTTGTAAAACAAGCTCATAAAATTGCAGTCCCATATTAAAATTACAATTTTCAGTTACATGTCTGGAGTTTAATGTAGGCTCAGTGCACTTTGTTGTTGAAGTCTTTAATTTGTATGAAAAGAATACTAAAACTAACTGGTTCAGTTTGTAATCTATACTTGATGTTGTGACATTCAAATTGTGATTTGAATTAATGAACTACCTACCGTACCCAACAACTCAAGCGTGTGCTAGTATGTTTGTCTCCATGGTAATGTATAACTATTTCCACTAAGTAGTTCTAACATTGACTCTGTGCATGGACTTGTTGTATGCTTCTTCTGCCTTGTTGTTTTCTTGTAGCAAGAAAGGATCATACTAAGGACTAAAGGGGAAGTTCTGTAGTTCATTGCCTTTTAAAATTAATATTTATAATATTAATGCACCAGATTAAGAAATTACATTCAATTTGTTTTCTCTTGCTTCAAAGTTCTCTATATTTCCATATTCAGGTGATGTCCGAGGGTGGCCGTTCAAAGGGGTTCGGTTTTGTTTGCTTCAGCTCGCCAGAGGAGGCAACAAAGGCTGTTACAGAGATGAATGGGCGTATCATTGTTGCCAAACCCCTGTATGTGGCTCTTGCCCAGCGTAAGGAGGATCGTAAAGCTCACCTTGCTTCACAGTACATGCAGCGCCTTGCCAGTATGAGGATGCAGGTCTGTTCATACATTAGTATTTATTAAGAATACCATATAGCGAGTTTTGCCAGTATGTATCATTGATGCTGATAAACCAGAGCTTAAGTCAAACCATGGAGCAGTCTTTTTCATGCTCATGATATGAATATGTGTTATTTATGGACGGCAACAAATTTCAAAATATTTGTAAGACTATGTTTGCAGATAAATCAGTATTTGGTGCAAATCCTCGAAATACCACATTACAATTTTTTAATGTACACAAAACATGATCACTTTATTGTACATTCTCTCCCCATAGACTCAGCAGATGGGCCAGGTGTTCCAGCCAGGTGGTGGGGCAGGCTACTTCATGCCCACAATGAACCCTGGGGCAGCCCGGGGCAACTTCTTCACCCCTCAACAGATCCCACAGATGAGAGCAGGACCTCGCTGGCAGACAGTCAGGCCATCCGGACAGCCAGGAGGATGTAAGTTGTGGCATGCTATCAATGCTTGTTTGAATAATTTATAGTAAGTATATGAATGATGTAAGACAGATAAAAATGTCCAGTTTGCTAATTAAGATTTTGGTAGATATGGACCATCAGACCTAAATAAATTATGCATAGAATTAAAGTATTTTTAAAAAAAAATATTACTAGTAGAAGAAAATATTACTAGGGCCTAAAAAAAAAATACATTTGGTTCGGGTTACCCGACCCTACCTACGGAATAGGCGCCGACCCTATCGTTTTTATAGTCAGTTTGAAAAAAAAAATGAAAAACTAAAAAAAAAAAATAAAAAAAAAATATTTCGTTTTTTTTTTAATTGCTTTTTAATATTAAGTTTAAACCTTAAATGCTTGTACAGAAGATAGCTTTAACACCATTCTCCAATGATGAAAATTATATTCTTATATAAAACCTAATAAAAAAAAAAAAAAAAAAAAAAGCCTACCTACCCTACCTATTTTTTTTAAGGATGTAACCCTAACCAAACAATTTTTTTTTTAGGCCTAGTAGAAGAATTAAATGAAATGTCCCAATTTTGGTTTCAGGTCTTATTGATCTCTGCTTGTAGACCTTACCTGTCAGATGTTACTATCATATTGACATCCACAAAATGATTGATGTGTTTCCAAGACTTAAGACCATATCTTTTATTCTAGCCACATTCCAGCCGATGACTGGAGGAGCCAGCATGAGACAACCCCGCCCGACAGCAGCTGCAGGAGGTGCCAACCAAGCAAATGCCCCAGGATCCCAGCAGAATGTGCGCCCATCCTCTATGAATGCCCGCCCGATCATCGGGCAGTCGACAGCCCAGGCACGCCCCGGTATGACGATGCCTCAGTCCAGTATGCCCGGCAGACCTCAACAACAGGGAGGTCCCACCATGCCCCAGGCACGCCCAACCTACAGGCCACAAGAGGTAAGCGAATGAAGATCATCTGTTGCTTGATGATTTATAGATTTGATAAATTTAGATATTAGAAGCAAAGAATTACATTCCCACTATCATTAATTGATAAAAAAATAACATTCCATTTTGGGGTCCATAATGGTCGCTTTATAGTAATGATATTGTTTAATGCCCTTCCTATTGTCCTAGATAATGCCAGGAGGGAAATCTTATTGCATTGAGATAATATAAAAAAATCAGCATTCATCCTCGAGCATTCAGTTTGTGTTGACTAAACAATATTTACTTGGTATTGAGTAGTATTGGTCGACTGGTTGCCCTAGTAACTATAAGGTAATAATGTCAATGCATTCATATGATGTATGTTTTATTATATTCCGACTTTCTTATTATGTTTTGACTGCCTTTTTTACACATGGTTAAAGAAGTTCAGGATTAATGCTGATGTCTGGATTAAAAGTTGCATTAAATTAAAAGTTGCAATTTCAGACAATCAGACAGTTGTAAAGTTAGTTTCTTGCTGGACATTGAAAAGCATTAAAAATATATGAGGTGCCTTTCAATGGGTAAAATTGGCTTTGAGAACAATTTCAACAGGATTCTAAGCCCTTTGATCATACATGATCTAAATCCCTCTAACCTGTATTTAATTTTCAGAATTGGCTTTTTAGGTCTGTTTTAATATTAATATTAACAAATCTGATTCATTCCTGCAGCAACCAAGCCAGGCCATTGTGGTCCCAGGCCAGGACGCTCTGACAGCCTCCATGTTGGCTGCTGCCCCACCCCAGGAGCAGAAGCAGATGTTGGGCGAGCGTCTTTTCCCTCTCATCTCCCGGATGTACCCAGATCTCGCGGGTAAAATCACTGGCATGCTGCTTGAGATTGACAACTCTGAGCTGCTCCACATGCTCGAGTCGGTCACATCTCTGAAGGCCAAGGTAAGATGAGCTGTCAAATAGTCCAGAGTAAAGGCACTATTTCCCAATCATATAAGACACTATTTTCAAATCATAAAAAGTATATTTATTCCTGCTTGTCTAATACAAACTTCCCAACATATGAACAAACATTGATATCAATCAGTACACAATATACTAATATTTATTCTATACTTGAATATACCAAAGCTTGAAGGGACTTATCAAATAGAATAACACTTTTGTTAAATTTACTGGACTGCAATGTAAGACCAATTCTTCTCCACACAATCTGAATTCATGATCTGAAAGCTGCTTTATTCTAGCCCTTATTTCATACATCAAATTTTATGCCCATTTTTTCCAGGTTGAGGAAGCAGTGGCCGTGTTGCAGGCCCACCAGGCCAAGGAAGCTGCTGCCACCCAAGCTGCTGCCAACTCCGGCTCAATCAAGAAGGAGTAGACACGCGTGGACGTACGGTACATAGCAGCCGTGTTACACCAAGGCTGAACTCCACAGAACATCTTCACAGAATATGTTTCATTTTAAAGACTGTTCTTGTTAAAATTGAAGCCATTTTATTTTGAAGTTAAAGAAAAAATGTATGATAACTGTTTTATTCTGATTATTGTTGAGGAATCTTGTGAGGAAAGCTAAAAATGCTGTAAATACCATTTAAATATGTCATTAGTTTAAACTGCTTAAACATCAAGAAATTTGTTTGAGAATGATAACGTGATTGTTTGGGTTATAAGAAAATATGATCCATTGTATTTTTTGCTTGTGCTATATGAACATAAGTAATAATTAATGACTGTAGAATGATGACTTTGCTGGTTTTGTACGAATTGTTACAAGAGATTGAACGTGTTCGTCATATTACCATTGTTCATATAGCTAACTGCCATTCGCGATCTATTATGTATATTAGAAAAAAAGCGTGTGAATATTTTTGAACAATTATCTTTACCTCATAAAAAAGGCTGAAAAACACATTTTTCTACCAAAGGTAAATGTTCAAAAATAAGCAACCAAAAAAATCCAAGCTCGTAACATGTATAAACTAAGTTTTGTATTGATTTCTTTCCCTTTTATATATAAAATGTGAAAAAAATACACTAAAAAAATTGAAAAACCATGTACAATGTATGATAATAAAAATACCTTGTTACGTAACTGTATATGACTGTAGTGAAGCTGTAGGTGTTATATTTTAACAGTTGTGTTATGTTGATGTTCAAGTAAGCTAACTTAAGAACTTGAGAAGAGGGGACAAGCTTGATTAGGCTATATCTGGAAGATATTTGTTTTTGGGAAAGTGATCTTTACAAGACATTTTGTTTTTAACATGCATTTCAGTTCTGAAAATGTTTCCTTCATTCATTTTCTTGCAAATAAACATTTGGGTTAGAATAGAAATGTTTCTTTGTTTTTATTTATTGTTCTTGGCAGAATTTTACTGAGGTATAAAACTGGTCGTATATCAGAGATACCCTCCTGCAAGTATATTAAAATAATTGGCTAAAAAATAAAATATTAATAAAGAGGAGTCTGACATGATTGAAAATAAAGTTGGCTGATTTACATTGAGTATTGTTCAACTGTTGAGAACAGGGGTTTAACATTGCAATTAGAATTCAAGTTATTTTAATGATGGCAGTTTATAGATGCTGAAATTGGAAATAGGTGAAGAAACCTTTGTAAATACAGAAGAGTTAATAGTTTAAAGTTGGTTGTGTATTTTGATGAAGTGATAACTTGCCTCATGAATTGCTTCAACTTGGCCAGATTTTTAGCTCTTAATTGAAGAATAAGGAGGCTTTACTACTCACTTTGACGTCTGGTTAGGGTTTTAGGTCAAGTTGGCATATTCACTACTCCAATACCATTCATTCAATTCACTTAATTGTTCAGAAACATCACACAATGGGGTTACATAACTCCACATTATCTCAAATACAAATTATGGCCCCTGTCTGACTTGTCCGGTAAAATTTTGGGGCAAGTTGGGATTTTTACTAATAACTTCTATACCCTTCATTCAGTTTTATTTTTCACACAATTATTGATAACCATCATACAATTAGGTTACACAACACCATTTCACCCTAAATACAAATTTTGGCCGCTGATTGACTTAAAGTGTAGGGGCACATTGTGTCCAGCTCAAGTTGGAATTTTTACTAATTCTATATCCTTCATTTAAATTACTTATAACTTCACAGTAGTTACCACACAATAAGTTACATAACTCCATATTAATCCAAATTATGGCCCTAGATTGCCCCATATTTTTACAGACACATTATACTAGTAGTTTCAAGCAGGTTTTCACAAAGTGTTACCTGGTTATAAGAATGGTGTACATCGTTGTTCGGGCGGGCCGGCCAGTATCAAACTTACCTATGGTATCAAATAATTTTAGTTAGATTTGACATACAGTGACTTGGTATAGAAAGTGTTTGAGCACTTCTATGGGATTGCATTAGGGGCCTCTAGTGTCAAGGTCAAGGTCACCATTATTAGAAAGAGAAAAAACCCCAGGAGAAACTGAATCTCACAACGAAGGTTGCAGTTCTTCTGTCAATCATTGAAAACCCGGTTTCATCATATTGCTGGGTTTCTTGTAGTTTTTTATTTGACTTTTTTTATTGCTTTTGACAGGCACATAAAACATAATTATCAAGTTCATTTTCTAAGACAAAGTGGCAGATAGTCGAGTGCATTGCTCTTCGACAGCTCTAGTTCATGAAGTGCTTGAGGGTGAGCTGTTGTGATAGGGGACAGTCCTTTGTCAATAGTAAGCTACAGTCGAAACTCGATGGCTCGATATTCTAGGGACCGGCCAAAGTACTTCGAGCCTCGAGAATATCGAGCCAAGCGGGATTACTTACAGAATGTTATTTTTTTCATTTGTTACATAAAGTCTTATTTACCTCGTTTGTTATTGGCTACGCTATCTCCGCAAGAGAAGGAAGATTATTTATTGGGCATAGTTACGCACCCTAAATTTCGTAATATGACTTATTCGATTATTAGAAAATATCATTTTATTTTTTATTTATAATAAAAATACATTTATGCCAAAACAAGCAATTGTAAACAGTGGGTAACACAAACATAGCTTAAAAGTTATATCAAAATGCATAGTAATTTAGGGATGGATAACAATTAGAGACATAACTTATAGTGATGGCATGTTTATTCAAACTGTTAAACCATTTAAATTCCATAATAATTATAATATCAGTCAAGCAATTTTAATCGATTAGCGCCTTGTGCTAAATGAAGCCAATCAAACAAATCAAGGCGTGAGATTCTTAACTGAACCCGCGAAAATGACCGACCCAAGCAACCAAATCAAAGTGTGAAATTCTTGTTTGGGACCGCGAAAACGACTTCGAGCGTGGAGAAATATCGACCCTCAAGATATCGAGCCATCCGATCGAAATTTATATGAACAAAGAGTAAATAAAAATCGGTCCTTTTAATTTGGTTCGAGCCAACGAGGATATCGAGCCAACGAGGTTCCATGTAGAAATCTGGTTGCCATGCGAACCAAAGGGAAATCTTTAAAAATCTCCACAAACTGATGGCAAGATTTTAAAATAATAGTCTTTGATCAAATTTCTTCAAGTCATGCTGTTTCATTAAAAACTTTGCAAACAGGGGATATTTCAAGTTTGATATGGGTAATATCTTCTGCAAATTACCTTTGACATCTAAATATGACCATGATAGTGTATATAGGGCCTTGGTTTGTGCATATAATAGTCAACTGTCCTTGATATATATGTATATGGTGTACACAGAACTGTTGTACTGTTGTAAGAGCAAAATCAACGTTTGACCTTTAACCTATGACCTTGGACTGGAATATACTATTCGTATACTTAAACATTCCGCTTCTTGTTGTTGAAACCCTTCAAATGGTTTACAAATCCGATATGCCACAAAGTGATGGACATATAATGTAGTCTCTTGTGACCTAGTGGCTAAGGCGTCTGCCTACGGAGTGGGTGGTCGAATGTTCGAGTCTCACACAGGGCTTGCCATGACATAGCCGGTTGCCGGCCCAGCAGCTAGTTATATTGAGGGGTACCCATTGCCTTCCTGCCAGGTGCCTGGCATTTGGGATAGCAATTGGGGTAAAGATGTTTAAGAATGTAGGTGTTTTATAAGCCCAACAGACTGGCCCTTAACTAAGAGTGGTGACACTATTATTACCAAACAAACACTTAGTGGACCAAGCATAACTGATGGAGGAACAGATAAAGCAGTGGATTCAGCGAAACAATGTCATCTGATGGAGGGAAAATGAAGGCGGTGGACACAGACTATGTCTTCTGATGGAGGGAAACTTAAGGCTGTGGACACAGTGTAACTATGTCTTCTGATGGAGGGAAACTTGAGGCAGTGGACGCAGTGTAACTATGTCTTCTGATGGAGGGAAACTTAAGGCTGTGGACACAGTGTAACTATGTCTTCTGATGGAGGGAAACTTTAGGCAATGGACACAGACTATGTCTTCTGATGGAGGGAAACTTTAGGCAGCGGACGCAGACTATGTCTTCTGATGGAGGGAAACTTAAGGCGGTTAACACAGCGTAACTATGTCTTCTGATAGAGGGAAACTTGAGGCAGTGGACACAGTGTAACTATGTCTTCTGAAGGAGGGAAACTTAAGGCGGTTGACACAGCGTAACTATGTCTTCTGATGGAGGGAAACTGAAGGCGGTGGACACAGTGTAACTATGTCTTCTGATGGAGGGAAACTTAAGGCAGTGGACGCAGTGTAACTATCTCTTCTGATGGAGGAACAGATAAAGCAGTGGACACAGCATAACTATGTCTTCTGATGGAGGGAAACTGAAGGTGTTGGACACAGTGTAACTATGTCTTCTGATGGAGGGAAACTTAAGGCGGCGGACACAGTGTAATATGTCTTCCGATGGAGGAAAAATGAAGGCGGTGGACACAGTGTAATTATGTCTTCTGACAGAGGGAAACTGAAGGCGGTGGACACAGTGTAATTATGTCTTCTGACAGAGGGAAACTGAAGGCGGTGGACACAGTGTAATTATGTCTTCTGACAGAGGGAAACTGAAGGCGGTGGACACAGTGTAATTATGTCTTCTGACAGAGGGAAACTTAAGGCGGTGGACACAATGTAGCTATGTCTTGGTTGAAACAGCGTAACTATGTCTTCTGACGGAGGGAAACATAAGGCGGTGGACAAAGCTAACTATGTCTTGTGAAGCAGCATAATTGTCTGCTGACTTTCATGTTTCTTTAAGAAAAATGATAAAAAATAAATACAACATAAATCTTGTTGATCAAATTAGTTTATTAATACAATAACTAGGGTAATAAACTATATCAATTAACCAAATTACATAACAACGTCAAAACTATCACTTTCGTCAACTTCTTGTTGTAACATTGTAAAGTAAAACTTGTAAACTTTTAACATTTCCTGCTGTAACATAGCAACTAAATAAAATAAACATGCTATAAACATTATCAAACAATAACTATTTTGTTCAGTTGTTTAATATACTTAACTATGTACTCAAGAAATTATCAATATTACTGAATGGAACTACTTTTCTGGTAATTTAAATCCTGTCAACAATCTTTTTCAGAGGGTATATGTATATGGTGAAAAATGATTAGAAAAAAAACATAAAACAGACGAGTTATTAAAGCCCATATACACACAGGAGTGAACATGTTTACATTGCAAGATTGATTATATTTGTCACATTATTTTCGAAAATGTAAATGAAAATAACATATATATGATGGTATTTCTTGTATAATACATAAATGTGGAATTTGATGAAAATATGAGGTGATTAGGCGTACAACAGCAAATAACACAGGATGTAACATGATTTCTGTGCATGGACCGATTAAAGTTGAACGAAGACTTCATGTATTGTTTAAGATGTGCAGGTATTTGACATAAATTATTTATAATTAAAAAAATGTCATTGAAACTGATTTGTTTTTGCCTAATATTGAACATGCGAATGATTTAATAGATCATTAACAGGGATTTAAACAAGAATACATCCGAAACATCAATTATAATAAATTAACAACCTTAAGTTGCTTTGTTTTTACATTTTACAACATAAATTTTATAAATCGTCAAATTTAAAGATTGCTTATTGAATAATTTAAGTTCCAATTTAATCTCGTCCATGCACATTATAACACAAAGAAGGAAAACAAAATCACATGCAATGCTATAAAGATTTTTTTCTTCAAATAAATATATCCCTGTACATCTTTGATCAAAAAACGATCAATTAACACCATAACATTTCCTTTCTCATTGTCTGAAATTATTTTTCTTTCCAGATGTTTTTCAAATAACTGAAAATTTCATGTTTAAATTTGTACTTCGAACCTTTATATCACTTTATTTTGCTGTACTTTTAAACTACAATACATTTTACCATTACATAATGATTTGGAATGAGCGAAAATATTTTTTGAAGTTCGTAAAATTAGAGTCTTAAGAATCTTATCCTGATTGGCATAATGAACAAATTATTAAGAAATAACCATAACATTTGCCCCCAAAAAAACATGTACATTTCTGCAAATGATCCAGTTTATTTTGATAGTTAAATGTTTTATCATTTGCTGGGCATTTAAATACCACTGGAACTCCCCTTCCACCTTTTTCATTGTGGGCATATATATCGTACCGTTAAATTTTCACATATTTCTGAGAATTTACCGTAAAATATCTATTGAAATTAAACAACAGCTTGATTAGTCATTTATGGCAATATTTATTTACTTTTGCAAGTACAACTATCATCTTAGTTTGTGACACTCGCAACACCTTGAACTGCAATTTTTGATTTATGATATTTTGTGGTACACTCAAAAAATAATGTGTACACATTCATTGATAAGATCATTCCAGTCTTCATTACTGGATCATAATCATGAATTTACTTTTGCATTGAAAAATCATTAAAAATACCTTTATTTCCCCAAAACAATAAACACACCCAAACTATATAAATAATAATGCTATGAATCTAATCACAATACAAATTATATGAAATTCTTTTTTTCTAAGCACTACAATAAATAAGACAAAGAACGTAACATATCAATAATATATATTTAACATTTGAGTAACATGAATTAAGGCTTTTTGATAAATATTGATTAAACATATATACATCTATTAAAACATCGAATGTTTTAGACAAAAAGCTAACACGGTAAACAGTTAAACAAAACTTTGAAAGGCAAAACTCATATTAGTATAATGTAACCATAAGTTTGAAACATGAACAACTATAACCTCAAATGTTGAACAAAGCCAAATCATAACTGGAAACAATCATTAACATGTAACGATTAGACGAGACCGAATTTTAAAACAGATAGTATGCAGTTCTCCTTATATTCTATAAATGGTATTTATGGACATTGAAGAAATTATTTTGCCCAATTTATTTCTTGCTACTAAACAAAGTATTAACAGTTTTTACCCAATTTTCCTTACTATTTTTGGCCTATTTATTATCAATCCAAGCTTTCATCCACAGTAAAATTCGGTACCCAATATTTTGACCTTCCATGAAGTCATTTCCATCATCAATATAACTTATTCCTCTTGATTTTTTTTGTTTACAGTTGCATAAATAAACTGGCAACAGTTGACTAATATTTGATAAATAAATATTTGTTTGTTGTTATAACACCAAAACACATAAAACAAATCACAGATGGAAAATAAACCGCAAAATAGGGCGTGGCAAGCAAAATTGAAATTGTATCCAACTATAGAAGGAAATGCGCAAATTAACATATACTCGTGTGCGAGTTAAGTTGGCATTCACCAAGTAGGACATATGGGATTTACCCTGGTTTTTCCCAAAAAAACAGAAGACAAAATTTTGGGGTTACAGTGTGCCAATAAAATGATTTATATGACATTGCTGTGACTTGTTTTACAAATATTGATAAGGACAGAAATAAGTTTTTCAGTTCCTTGCTTTCATTGTACTCTATTATTTAATTTTGCTCGGCAAACCCTATCTTGTGGTTTAAAAAATCAACATGTATGTAGTAAGTTTTTCTTTTCACTCTAACATTGCACATCAAACAAAAACGGCGTCAGAAATAAAACCATGACTAAATATTTCCAATAAATACACAGACATTTCTTCTCATTCTAATTCTGTCATTCCAGGCATGGGATCTCTGTTGTAATTCTAACATACATATGTAAAAAAAACATAAAATGTAAATAAAATCCAAAGCATATATTAATAAAATCTTTAAAAAAAGTTCCCTCGCTTTAATTACGAATTAAAACGAACATATCCCTCCATTCTAAACATCCCAGTACAAGTAACTTTTCGAGGGAATTAAGAATCAGTTTTCGAGATTACAAGTAGTAAAATGATAATGATGAAAACAATATGTAAATGCTTTACGCAGAAGTGAGTATTTTTTAAAAGCACAGAAGGGGCAGGAAAAAGAATATAATTATTGATCTAGTTGTATCTAAAGAATAAAGAATTGTTCAAACTTGAAAGAGAAAGATTAAAATGTATGATTATTTTTTTAAACTTTTTTTTCCGCAAAGAAAGAAAAGTTGTCTTGCATCTCCAAGAAAAGAAAAACAAATATTAATAAGAATATTGCACACATATACATGCATAATCAAGTACTTTATGATAGACTCTTAAATTTTTGCTATCTATAAAAAAAATAAAGAATTTTGCTACATGTACAATATATTGTATCTTTTTGAAAAAGCCATGAATATGACAAACGATTGGATGACTTTATAACATCCTGTAAAATGAACCTTAAATGATGGCATTATAGTCCTGTACACAAATTAACATTGAAAATATAAGGCAACAATTTTTGATCTTTGGACCATATATACAATGATACGATAATGATATTCTTACCAATTGATCCAGTATTTTTAAGTTTGAAAATAAAAGCAGTACTAACAATACAGTAATACTGTCTCTAATACATAAAAATAGCACATCTAAGATCTCTTCAGCATTTTTAAATTGTTTGTTCGAAAAAAATTCTTGTTCAACTTGACAAACTTTAACAATAATGAATCATAATACAAATTATGTATACCTTAAAATTCAAAAACAGTAACAAAAGTCCCTAAGATTCTTAACATAGATCCATGTTGGGTTCTAAGTGCCATATAAGATGGGCCATGAACTCAAGTCGGTTTCCGAGTTTCTTGTAACATTTCCGGCAGGTGAAAGGATCTGCAGTGTCTGCCGAATGTAAGGTGTTATGAAGCATGCTCATTGCATTGTCTTCAAAGTAAATACAGCAGTGTTCACATTTTATGAGTTTCGGTAGCCCCTCTGTTTTCTTAGGGGTCATCTGTGCCGACATAGAAGCAGCAACAGCAGCGAGTGTTGCTGAGCTTGAGATACTGCTGATAGGAGCTGGCAGTATCGTCTGAAAGGACGTCATAGGGTTTGGTGGCGGAGTGAGTTTGCTGAAATTTGGTATAAGTGTGAGCTTTGGTAGCTGAGGGTTCATCTGTGAGTTGAGTGATGGGTTGGTGACGATGAAAGTCGGAACAGACGAATGGACAGCCTGGCTCTGGCTGTTCAGGTTTTGGTTGCTCATATTTTGTTCCACTTTCGCCTTGATCAGTTCGTTAATTCTAGGATTGAGTATTGATAACATTGGTTTAGGAGCAATAAGTGTTGGCTCATTCGCAGCTGTAGACACCAAACTAGGCGAGCCATACCTGGTTTCCTCTGTACTAGCCTCCACGGGAGGCATGTATCCCGGTTTCTTTGACCTTGGGCAGGGTCTGGAGAAGGCCTCAGGGCGTGGTGAGATTTTACCCTCCGACCCTTCCCCTTCACCAATACCACTATCATCCATCTTCTCACTAGCATCACCCTCGCTTCTGTCATCATCACCTTCACGATTAATAGCGGACGAATCTTTGGACGAATTCTGTTCACTGTCCTCTGTTTCCATATCTGATTCATCTTCATCAGCTTTTGACCCTGCAGGTTTACCGTTCTTCAAAAGTGAGGGCAGTATGAACATGGACATACCGTCTCCATTAACCATGTGTGTGGTTTCCTGACCTTCAACAATCTCCAAACCTGAGTCATGGCCTGCGTCGCCATTTTCCACATTTCCAAGCTCTTTTTTTATCTCAATAACATTTCCTGCTTTGATTGTGAAAGCTTGAGCAATCTTTCTCCTCTCCTCTTCTGTTTTTCTTTGCACATCTAACTGGTCCTGAAACTTCATTGCATCGTTAGTTAGTTGCATCATTTCGTCTTGATACTTCCTTTGAGCTTCAGCTTCTGCAGTTTCTTTTGCTAATTTCTCCATACCTTCAACAGCAAGCTTGCTACTCAATGCAGAAACATTGTCCATGTTAGCGGGAATATAAAAAGCAGCAGGGATCTTCAAAACTGAAGTCAAAGTAGGCTTGGTGTCTTCGGCAGTGGAAGCTGTTGTAGTGGCATACGATGTCTGAGGCTTGACTGTGATGAAATCATACTTGTTCATCGAAGATGTCTGCTCTGTTTTCTGCGGACCGAGGGAGAATTTTGCGATGCCGTCAGGTGGAGCAGCTGCCGTAGAGCCATCCTTAAGGCTGTTGAGGACAGTGTCGTGACAGAGTTTGTGGGTCTGCATCTCCTCCAGAGATTCAAACGCCTCGCCGCAACGATGGCAGGTAAACACCTGAAGTATTTAATGTAATCATTTGAAGAGCATGACAAAATTAGCTTTTATTTAGGTAGATCTGTACTGCAAGATACTAAAAGGCACCATAATACTTCTGTACATAATTAAAACAATATTAATCACTTAGGCTGTTAAAAAAATGCTTTTAAAAACAGATCAACATATCTTCTATAAAACTCACATGTAAATGAAAAATAAATAACATTATCTTAACTTTCAGTTATCATTTTATTTTAACTGTATAGGAAATTTTGATTCTTTTATCATTTCATAATAAAATACCCATTATACTCACATTTGATTTCAAAATATAGCAATTAGCTCTCATAACATAAAAAAAAGTTGTTGTTTTTGTTTTTGTATACTTAAGGTCAAGATCATTTTCTTGCAAAAAGTGCTATTTTTTGCAAAAGTCACTCATGTATTGCTGTTATTATAGAGCTTTATTCTGTAAAAATATTATGACAGTTATGTCATGGTATAGGAAGCAAAAATTAAATTTTATCCAAATCTTGAGTGAAATACAAAAATTGTGTTTATGGTGGGAAGACCGTTGTATTGTTGTTAACTTTCAAATTGTTATTGCTCTGGAAGTTAAATGGATACACTCGTGATCTGCTGCATGTATTTGTAAAAGGATTTGAGAAAACTTTCACAGTTGTACTTGTTTAATGCAAATAACAGCACATCATAAAATATTTACCAGTAACCTTTTACCGTTGACAACATTGTTAACTTGAACAATCGACTCTGAATGCCTCACCTGTGACAGCATGTGTTGCTGTTGGAGATGGGCGTGTAACGCCTGACGACGGTTGAACTTCATATCATTACACAGGTGACATACGTTTGCGTCTTTCGGCTGTTGAGAGATAAAATAATACATTAACATGGGTAAAAGGTACTTAGAAGATTTTACATAGTTTAACTTAGCAGCAATTGAAATCAAGGTAACTATATCAGACTACAATATCTGCAGATCAAAAGCGTGTATATTGCACATTGCATTCAGCCTTAAAGAGCATTACATGACTGTGTAGATTTTTGGAGCATAAATTTATTTTCTGTAAAACTAAAATATTACAATCAACCTTAGTCTAAGAACTGAACAAGTGCAAATATATCATTTGGAGGCACTTATTGAGTTCTGAGTCTTGATTTCATTTGATTGTTTTATTTCTTATCAGAAACAGCAGAAATCATTACTGATGATACACAGAGATTTTAAATTTATTAGTATTTATTTTACCTGCATGTGGACTTTCATGTGTTGTTTCACATGATCGCTGCGTGTGAATCTCCGCCCACAGACGGAACAAGCGTAAGGACGTTCCCCGCTGTGTACTCGCACATGACGCTGCAGTTTTGATGGTGTACGGTATGTCTTTCCACAGACAGAGCACTCGTGCGGTGTCTTTCCCTCAACGTGTTCCTGTATATGTTTCTGCATCTGTTCGGTGTTCTCAAATTGCTGGCCGCAGTAGCGACACATGTACTGAGTAATGACCTGCATCCCAGACGATGAACTTGTGGACGGCTTTGCAAGTTGTTTCGTTAGGGTCGGTGACTGCTTCAGCGATAACGCCTCAGTCATTTTCGCTACAATAGGATTGTTTGATATACTCTCTGTGGAATCGGCCTTTTCAATATTGTTGTTATTATTGTTTCCGTTTACTACATTGGCAGCTGTTGGTGCTGCTATGAGTATTGTAGGAGGTGCTGCAATATTTAAAGCTTTGCTATTTGCCAACTGAGCAGCTATTTCATTAATTGACAAAGCTTTCTGGGGTGAATTTGATGACGAAATTGATCCTGCCTCAAATTTGAATGGAATTGTCTCCATAATTTAAAGAAAGTGATCTGAGGCTAGGCTGACTTCTACTAACTGCGGATGATGGGAGTATGGTTGATGGATGATGGGTGTTTTTTAATGTAGTTCCTCTGCCTACGGGGTGAAAGGTTATTATGTTTCATTCATCCATTTGTTCACAGGCTGATTTGGGAGTTACGTTGGGACCTGAAAATAGAGAAAAATGTTTAAATGATGTTTCATTAGGTGTGTATGGGGCGGGGGAAAATTCCTAACGTTTGAGGTGGTGGGGGGATTCTGGGCAGTTATAGACAGATTCTGCCTGGTTATACCCTTACCTCCCCCTCAAATTGTTTGTTTTAAACTTTACCTACTGATTAAATCATTAAAAAATACCTCATGCAAAGAGAACACTCTTATATATAATTTAATCCATCCTAAGAAACCTGATGGGAATAGTGTTAGACACAGAAAGGCTGCCCTATATGTAACTTTATATCAAACCAGTGGTATGAAATGTGGTTTAAAATGCAATTTCATACAGTAAAAAAACCCTCCATCTCTTTTCCCTTTTGTTTCGGCTGGCTAAAGGCAGATAAGTAATAGGTCTATTGCTATTGTACACAGTTTAATACAGTTAAGATATGCAGTACTCATGCATGTGTTGACTGACAGGGATGTTAAAATTCCCAGGTATAAGGCCTTTGCTATTTGCTGATAAGCTGTTTTAAGGGGAAGACGATTAGCATGAAACTGAGATTTTATTTCCTTGTCAGATGCAGTAAATAAAACCCACTCACACGATGTTGCAGTGTATGATTTGACGGTTTTATACAAACTCATTAATGGAATAAAACAAAGGGATAGTTCACTTCTAAACTATCCAATCAAATCATGTGACATTATAGGGCCAGTTTTAAACCTAAGTCATTCTTAAGTTGTTAAATTCAGTATCTTTATATTAGTATCCTACAATCTTAGGTTGAATATTTTTACATATTCTGAATGAAATGTTAGCAAACAAGATACTAGGAAAATTTCTGTGGGGTTTTAATACCCTTTTTCGGTCTAAACTTGAAAGTTTTCCCCATTTATACATTTTGTATACCATAAAATATGTCCAAGCATGTCCCAAGTCTAAACTATTGAAAAACAAGGACCCCATAGAGAATTAATAATGCGTAATCCCTAAACTACAAGACTATAGTAAATAAATTGTAAAGGTTGGATTACGTTTATCGACCAAAATCTTAAAAAGCCCCTTAGGGCTAGAGCCATTGTTACCAGTTTTATGGCAGTTATAGATCGGTGGTCGAGGACCCGTGCTAATATGGGCTGATAAAATCATACATGTTTTATTACAAAACAAGACCAGCCTTCCCAATAAAACAAAAGCCCTCAATACACAAGGAAGGTCAACCAATATTGTAATTTTCTGAAAATAAGTTTCATGTAAATTCAATTATTAAAATAAAGCAATTAACCATAAACTAATTGACATATCAAATTGTAAGGAAATTTTGTTTGTATTCCAAAAACAACTACTTCAATGTCATGTGCCATTTGGCACTGATATTAAAGTTTTTCAAAAAATTATTAAACAGTCCATAATTGTAAATAGGTATGAGAAAACACATTAATCATAAAAACTAGCCATATTTCTATTCATATACTCTACCTTAATATTCAACAAGGTAACTGAGTTTGGTTTTTAAGGATCCAACTATGACTGAATACACTAAGTACATAAGCACTGCTGAATAATAACTGTTCGGATCAACATCACAATGACTAATAAATATACACCATTTACATCCTCCCTCAATCTATCTCCTACTCCTAGCCCCTAATTTGAATACCATTTAACCAGCTGACCATTACAGTTATAGATCCAGGCATTAATTGAGTTGACCAGACAAAAGCCTGCCCAATCAATACAACTAGAACCAGATGCTATAGATAAAACCCCATATGGAGATCAGGGCCCTTTCAGGCTTTATTATTGGTCTATGCTGCGTTACTAACAACTACAGGGTGTTTAGGTAAAGCCGTTTATTGAACTTCACAAACAAGTCCAAACTTGGGCCCTATAAACAAACGCCTTGTCAATAAATCAATGGGCCCTTACACAGAGTCCTTGACAAAAGAATGCAAATTAGGGGTATAAAACTGTGTATTGAATGTAGATATCAATAGACAAATGGTCCCTGGTATAGATTTTCTCACAAGATCTCGGTCTGCTTTATAGCTTTACAGCCTAGCCATTTAGTAAGAGCTTTAGTCATAGATAATTTATAATGTGAAAATAAACACTACCCTTTTCATGAAGATATCAAATTGGAATTAATTTTGCAGCTTTAACAAAATATTCTTCTTTTTTTTCAAGATTGTGGCAGTGGCCCTTGATATAATGATAATTAGAGTTTTTTTAATTAACCATTATGTATATATGATATGATATATAAAGATATCATGAGTCTAACAAATTGTGCAACTAAAATAATTAAGTTGCCATTATAAATGTTAATGACATATCATACATGTAGGAAGTTATGATTTCCTGGCAGTAATCTCTCAGGAAATGTTAGGCTGATTTTCCATCAACGCCTTAGTTTGTGTAAATCATTTACCAACTGAACAGAAACATATATTTCATCCATAGTTGGATTTTCAATTCTCAAAGGGCCTCTATACATGCTATATCTCCCTCCACCTGCCCCTTGAGCAGATGAAACACTCCACAGATCTCATGCAAATGAATATATTTCTGATAAATGTAGACCCCAGGTGGATTTCCAAAATTCCTTGAAGGTAAGTAATGCATACATACAGGATCTGCTGAGGGAGTAGCAGATACTTATCAGCCATTAGGCTTCCAAACTGGCCAAAGGCCAGCCAGGTGCTATGTTAACCTGATAAGCTGAGCCTAATGGAAACAGACCCCTGTAGCCATGGAAACATTCATTTAAAGTACACCTTGATCAGAACATGTTAATTAGCATCCCTGGTTTATAATTAGGCATATTACATACATGAGTTTTATGAAAGAACTGACTTTATTATGTTAATATTAAAATATGTGAATATTTTTCATATAACAAAGATCATTCAAAACAATTCTTAAATAACATGGTGTAAGTAAGATTATTATGATTACATGACACCACTACAACCTAGCTTTTAATAAAAATAACATTCTTTAAAGTAAACATGTGTGCCAACCAATATGCATTACATAGTATAAATTTCGCTGTTTAAGAAAGTATTTACAAAAATTATCAACCCCCCCCCCCAAAAAAAAATGTATATAATTACATCCTCATAGGGATGATATATACCAGTGTGAATTTTGTTAACCAGGATGTGGAAGTCAATGGACATTCTATGATATCTATACTGTACCTAACAAAGGCTATTTACAATAATCAATAAAACATTTTTTGAATATAATAAATCAAAATTTATTCATAACAAAAAAACACAAACCATCTAAGTCCTCCACATTTAAGATTAACAAAAATCCCTACAACCCTCAAAGGGCCTCCGATAACCAATCTTCAATACACAACTCCACATGTATATTATTACCCAGTCAATATACCTGGTAGACCTTTTGACCCACATACGTCAATACACTAGATCACGTGACGCACTTAACCATGTGTATCCTATAGCGTCACGTGACCTGTCAAAACCCGATAGGGAATTCCTTCTTAAAAACGGAGTTAATCCCAATGTATACGAATGTATTATGTCATCTCCTACTTTCTGTTTTAATTTACATCGCTATGATTTGAATTAGTATCTAAATTCAACTATTTGAGTCCTATTAAACACGATTTATCAACGTTATTCTACCCTAAGGGCTAAACAAATCGAGGCGCCACCTTCAGTGAGTGTAACAGCAAGTGCCCTGTCAAATCCCTTTTCCGTATCAAATACACAAAAAATACTCACAGCTCAAACAGTGAACTTTGTAAACATTGATTTCCGATAGCTTACAAACAACGTACTATCTATAAATAAACTAAATAATGAAAATGTATGCGAATATCGAAATCTGGGAACTTGCCAATCGATACGCTAGGGCCGACATATTTACCGTCGACTGACCTTTTTAGGGTAGTGAAATAGGGTACAGAAAAATTGATCGTCTTAGTTTAAAATTAATTCATTTCTTCAACAAATGGTACACAATTATAGTTAAATGAATAATCCTACCTTTGGTTGAAAAAATTGGTCCCTCAACCACTTATAACTCCCCGAAATCCAGGTTTAACACACCGAAACTCCCTGGCTCTTGTAAGGGATATTTTGCCTGTTTCAGCCTGCAGGGATTTACGAAGGGAGGTAATTTAACCCTTAGTAAGCAAACATTCTTGTCAGAGGCCCTGCCGGGGTTGTAACTGTTTAGATTTACGCTAATTAAAAAGGGTTTGAGAAAATTATATTATAAGTAGATTTGTTTTCATTGGTAAGAGTTGAAATAGTTACTGATGATTTTTTGCTTTATCTATTATTTTGACGGTTTAATACACATTTCTTACGCATATTGTATACATGTTAGTGAATAAATAAAGCACAATGGGTGTATACATGTACTGTATGCATGTTTATAAAAAAATAAATAGAACAATAACCTGTACGTTTTGTGTTTGTGTGTTTGTGTTTACAATGATACTTGTAATTAGATCCACATGTTTGTCACAAATTATATTAAACACTGTGAAAAAACGTAATTCCGGGAACAGACGGAAATTACCATGTTGAGTTCATTGCGAGAGTCAAAATATGCATGATTTTGTAAAAATATGAACAGTCATTACAAATACGTCATTAATTTCTATACATGTCTCAAATAGTTTGTTAAGACCCATCCCGGGTGGGACTCGATCCCACGTCCCATCATGACAGTCACACAGTCTTCTGGGTTTTTTTCAAACCCGACTAGCTGCCGTTGTTCACGGTGACATGGTCACGACAACGGCTGAATCAGACTTATCACAGAGCAGCCCACATGCATAAAAAATACCAATACGCGAGAGTTGAGTAATCTTATTTTGTTTGGGAAACTGGAGAGAAATCTCACTTTTTCCGTCTTACGGGTGACCACGGATCCAAATTCAAAGCCGACCATAGTGACTTGCATGTATATGACCCAGTGTCCGGTGCCGACAGCAGGCATCTGTCTACCGTTATAACTTTCCGTGGATCGTTTATAAAATAAAAAAAGTATTATATTTGGGACCAAGTGGGACCAACGGGAATACGAGGAGGGCGTGGAATCACGGGAGCACGGGAAGGGGCTGGGAAAAACGGAACACGGGCTCTGAGGGTGTGGGAATAACGGCCCTGCACGGGGCCTGAGGGCGTGGTACCAACGTGAGTACGGGGGCCTGAGGGTGTGGTACCAACACGAGTACGGGGCCTGAGTGCGTGGGACCAACGTGAGAACGGGGCCTTAGGGCGTGGGACCAACATGAGAACGGGGCTTGAGGGCGTGGTACCAACGTGAGTACGGGGCCTGGGGGCGTGGTTAATGGAACCAACGTGAAAACGGGGCCTAAGAGCGTGGTACCAACGTGAGTAAGGGGCCTGAGGGCATGGTACCAGGCCTGAGGGCGTGGTACCAACGTGAGTACGGGGGCTGAGGGCGTGGGACTTACGTGAGTACGGTGCCTGAGTGCGTGAGACCAACGTGAGTATGGGCCCTGAGGGCGTGGGACCAACGTGAGAACGTGGCCTGGGGGCGTGGGACCAACGTGAGTACGGGACTTGAGGGCGTGGGACCAACGTGAGTACGGGGCCTGAGAGCGTGGGACCCACCTGAGTACGGGGCCTGAGGGCGTGGGACCAACGTGAGTACGGTGCCTGAGGGCGTGGGACCAACGTGACTACGGGGCCTGAGGGGGTGGGAACAACTGGATCATAGGATGGTTGTTGTACAAACGACAGCACGTGGAGGGCGTGGAACCAACGGGAGCTCGTAGAGGGCGTGGGACCAACGAGAACACGTAGAGGGCGTGGAACCAAAGGGAGCACGGGGAGGGCATAGGACCAACGGGAGCACGTAGAGGGCGTGGGACCAACGGGAGCACGGGGAGGGCGTGGGACCAACGGAAGCACGGAGAGGGCATGGGACCAACGGGAGCACGTAAAGGGCGTGGGAACAACGGGAGCACGGAGAGGGCGAGGGACCAACGGGAGCTCGGAGATGGCGTGGGACCAACAGAAGCACGGGAGGGCGAGGGACCAACGGCAGCGCGAGAGTGGCTGGGACCAACGGCAGCACGGGATGGCGTGGGACCAACGGCAGCACCGGAGGGCGTGTGACCAACGCCAGCACGTAAGGGTGCGGGACCAACGGGAGAACGGGAGGGCGTGGGACCAACGGCAGCACGGGAGGGCGAAGTACCATCGGGAGCACGGGGAGAGCGTATTACCAACGGCAGCACGGAGAGGGCTAGGGATCAACGGCACCACGGATAGTGCGTTGCACTAACGGGAGCACGGGGAGGGCATATAACCAACGGGAGCACGGGGAATGCGTGGAACCAACTGGAGTTCGTACAGGGCGTGGGACCAACGGGGGCACCTGGAGGGCGTGGGACCAACGGGGGCACCTGGAGGGCATTGGACCAACGGGAGCACGTGGAGGGCTTGGGACCAACGGCAGCACGCAGAGGGCGTGGGACCAACGGTAGCACGTAGAGGGCGTGGGACCAACGGGAGCACGTGGAGGGTGTTTGGCCAGTGGGAGCATGGGGAGGGCGCTGGGTCAGCGGGAGTACGAGGATGGGTCGCACTGGACCGACGGGAGCACGGGGAGCGGTCGGGACAAACGGAAGCACGGGGAGGGCGTTGCGTAGAACCAACGGGAGCACGGCGATGACATGTGGACCAACGGGTGCACGACGATGGCGTTGGACAAGCGGGAGCACGCTGATGGCGTTAGACCAGCGGGAACACGGTGATGGCGCTGGACCAGCGGGAGCACGGCGATGACATGTGGACCAACGGGAGCACGGCGATGACATGTGGACCAGCGGGAGCACGGGGATGACATGTGGACCAACGGGAGCACGGGGATGACATGTGGACCAGCGGGAGCACGGGGATGACATGTGGACCAACGGGAGCATGGGAATGGCGTTGGACCAGCGGGAGCACGGGGATGACATGTGGACCAACGGGAGCACGGGGATGACATGTGGACCAGCGGGAGCACGGGGATGACATGTGGACCAACGGGAGCACGGGGATGACATGTGGACCAGCGGGAGCACGGGGATGACATGTGGACCAGCGGGAGCACGGCGATGACATGTGGATCAGCGGGAACACTGTGATGACATGTGGATCAGCGAGAACACGGTGATGGCGCCGGACCAGCGGGAGTGTGTGATGATATGTTTTCATATCTCATTGTGTCCTTTTGGGGTCGATGGTCGAAAAAAAAATTGAGCCGGGATGAGGATACATTGCACCAAACGTTTACGGGGCACCGACGATAACTTAGTAAAGACCCGCCGTCGGATCGTGGAAAACAACGCCTGCGAGAAACGCCGGTTACTGACGTTTTTTTTTTTTTACTTTCACTAACTGGCGATTATGCAACACAATTCGAATACGGGCACTACACCGTCGAATGCATTTGAATTGTGGACTGATATTTAAGTTCCAAGAAAAATGTCAGTTGTGGATATGGTATGGGGTATAATGCATAATGCGATGGGTAAGCATGTTCCCAAACTTGACCGAACTATGCCAAACATGTAGCACGCAAAAATACCAGCGTCGGAAATGGGTGAAATGTCGAGGGGTCGCCAAACACGACCGCGGGAACACTTTTTAATCGTCATATATATTTTGGAGGCCAAGAAATCACTTCGGGACACCAGACTCCCACAAAGGTGGCGTGCAATGCACGAAGTCACTTAGTAATGCGACAATAACTAAAGGGACCGGAGATGAGCCGGTAAAAAAATGACCCGCCGAAACGGGGATAATGATGGCGACATCAATGGAAAGTTTTGACCAAAATAAGGAACACGTCAGGAAAGAAACGTTTATTAATTTTAATAACAACGGGCCTAAACTTAGGAATAATTCAAACCAAGGACACATTTAACGATGGAGAATATATTTCGGAAACTAGCTCATTGAGCTAACGATTCTTGTTAGCATATACCCGACTTTTGAATAAAGATGATTGTATCTTAATTGTATCTTAATTGTATCTTGTATGTAGGAGATAGTATACAACAACTGACTACGTTATGAAAGTTGTAACCATGCATAATATATCAAAAAGCTCAATTGTGGCATACATAATTGGGTTAATAATGATCGAGAGGCCAATATACGTGACGTGACTGGCGGCGTATCTTAGATTTGAATTTGGCCGTTATTGAAGGGTCGAAGAACTGGGAACATGTGCCCCTTTCCATGGGCCAAACGTCAAAGTTTAAATGTGGTACTTGGGGTTTGGGGGCTCTCGCGCGAGAAAAAGTCCACCGTGATGTATTCCTCTTAAAAGTTGCCAAATTGACGATTTATTTGTATATGAAAGACATTATATTACTTTCATTTTTGGTAGCTTGTTTTCTTATGGTACCTGAAACCAGTTTGCCTTGCCATGCGTACTTAACCCCGGCCTCAAAACAGAATAAATAACGTTGAGAACACGGTGTCAATTTGGGGTTCGAACGGCGTCAGTATTTTTGTGACGGAGGCGACACTTATACCGATGAACCAAATCTTTTTTTTTCAAACCGTTAAACTAAACTGAAAAAAGATAATGTGCTTCTTTTTATTAGTATCATGACAAACAATTAGAACATGCGGAAATAACCTTGGCAGGTTGCTAGCTGATTATTATATTAATCGCGACACTATCATAATTTTAACTCAGCTAGGGGCAGTGACATTCACATACGAACCAATGCACCAAGAGCTAGTTTTATAAGAATTTACCTCATTGTTTGGGCAGAAATGATATTAAAGTAATTTTGGGACCAATTACTTAAGAAATATACCCGCAAATATTTGTCATGCGCATAAAAAATGAAACGGCTCGCAAACAGTGAATCCCCGGTACTTTTTATGACTCGTTATCGGCCAAACAATGATTGAGTCAATTTCCTGGGGTCCCCTTTTCAGTTCGTATACTGAAATACTAAAATTGAAAAAAATCCTAAACTTGCAAAATTGTATGAACAGATACGATTTGAAATGTGTTTTTAACCATTTTTATGTCATGCGTAAAGGGAAGAAACTGTTGTACCTTTAATTGACAGGTGCCCCAATTAATCGTGTTACCTCCCATAGAGGAAGAATAATGCATTGTGGTATTGTTTATGACGTCACACGCTATATACAGTATTCGAATTTTAGTTATGTAGCCTCTTATTTCTTGTAAAAAGTGACGATTTCCCCTCTTTGTGTTGATATATTAATTGATTTAATTTAGTCACATGTTGCCCGCAGTGACCTAGTGGAATTTTAGTGCCATGTTTAAGTGTATTCCTATTTTTAAGGCGTGTAATCGCCAAGTGGAGTGGATAGATAGACGACATTGCAATTTACAATCTGTACCCGACGATGTAATGCGCTATACAAGATCGCTAGAGGAGTTATTTCTTGATGCAAACAGTATCAGAGAATTGCCGAAGGTTTGACATTTTTAACGGTATATAGTTTTAATGGCATTCATTCGCATTTCATCACAACTTTGCTGAAATTTCTCGGGTACCATTTTCTATTTTCAGAATTTCTTTCGTCTCGTTCAACTGCGAACTGTGACTCTTAGCGACAATGAAATTTCCAAACTGCCCCCTGACGTCGCTCAGCTGGTCAACATGGTCGAACTTGACATCAGCAGAAATGGTATGAAACCTTGGATAAGTGTATGCTCTTCTAGTAAACACCGGCACTTTATTGACCTACATTTTATGGTCTCCGCCATATTGGATTTTCCTAGAGTGTGTCATTATCCAGGTGTAAAAGGAAGCTGGGTACAAACCAGCACAGGTGGTTCTTGTTAAGGTGTTCATATCAGAAAATGGACATTGTGGTCATTTTATGGTGAAAATATGTTATGCTTGCATTATCTTTCTATAATTATCAAGTTATATAATTGAATGTATATAAAACAAAAGTTAATTCACCTTGATCATAAGGTTTCATATATATTACCTGAGGTCGGGTTCGGAAGCTGAAAAGATGCTTGCCGAGTTGCCATCTTTTCAATTAGCCCAAGGCCCGGTAGTCCACCTAAATGGCCGTCAACAAGTCTTTTGACGATTTTTTTAATATGGCAGACTCGTGATGTCCACCATCCCAGCAAAAAGTAGCAAGCGGTCCTTGCGCAGAGAATTCTCGCGGCCACAATTTTGAAATTATCTCCGTTATAAATTCAAATTTCTACGAAAATATTATTGCCTACTATTAAACACATATTAAGTTATGTCAGTATGCCCAAAAAACATGTTAAGTTATCATAAAACACTTACAAGTGTCGATTGTTTATAAGTATCCCGATATCGGTAAATCTGGGACAAATCTGACTGGTTGTGTACATGTATAACGGTATTTGTGACCCATAATATATTAATGTGAAAATAACAACTCTAATGATAAATTTAATCCAGTTCAGATCACTGTCGGATAAAAATTGAACAACTTTGTCATTATTTTTCAACATCAATGCATATTATTTCAGTATATCATTTCGCCCGTTGTTAAATGGTAGAGAGTTGTAGCGTTACAGGGATACATAAGAAATGTCAAAGTAATAAAAAAGTATCCCTGATCGCTCATTATTGTAGCTAAAGGCCCGGATACTTTTACTGGATCTCATACACATGATTTTCTGTTTCTTGCAAACCTTAAACTTTAAGTTAACCGTGATTGAGGTTACTCAGGCAGATAAGACGTTCTTTCTTGAATTTAGCCATGCATTTTAATAAAGTGCAAAATAAGTATTCAAAACTTTTTATTGAAATGAAAATAAATAATTGTCAAAATTTGTTTAAATATTGATGTCAAAAGTGATCTAAAATTTCTGCGCTTCATGACATCACACACTTTTTGATGATATGCCAAAATGCATTTTTTACATCAACTCTTCCTCAACTTGATAATTTAAGGTATGCGAGAAAATATATCAATTATGTTTTACCGGTCCATATTGAAAAATCTGACCCTTGGACAGGCTGTGTTGCGGCTAACATGCATGTTCTCAGGTCAGATTTTTATATCCTGACCAGAAACACATGATAAATTGTATTCAAATATATACCCATTTTTACCAGAAATGTATGTTTAGTGTGCATGAAGGTATGTTTTATTAAAATATTACCATCAATATCCCCCACATGTTTACACTGCGGAAAATATTCAGTGATTTATACTATTTTTTTAACAATTGACTCAATTTGAAACCACCGCGCATGTTATCAATGAGGTGTTCAACTTCACGTATATTCATGTGTGTAAAATGAGGTACATCTTATGATATGCGACCTTTGATGGAAAGTCATTGTTTTAATGCAAATGAAAGAATTCTAATTCAAACTTATTGCTTGAAAAAATAATAAAGAAAAGGTGCCATTAATAGTCTTTAATTTCTTTTAAAGGTTTCAAAATGACCAAGGGGAGACCACACACTCACCAGCATGATAGCTCTTCTGCCTTATTAGAATTAAATGCTTTAGATAATCAACTAGTTTTATGATTTTGTTTAAAAAGACTATTATAAGATTATAAATACATAATAATTATACGCTTAGTATATCTGGTTGTTGAAACAAAGAACTATTCCAATTAAACTCATTTCTAACTTGTTTTTGTCAAATGTGCTCTTCAACCTTAACAATGCATTTTATTAAAAAAACAAATGCCAAGTATGGTTATTCATACCATGAAAAATGAAAGAATTTTGTGACTTCTTTATAAGCATTATGTTTTGGTATTGGAATGATGTGATTCAGATTGTGGTCTTTAATCATTGTAGCTGCTGGTTAAGGAAGGAATAATCATTAATATTTGCATACTGTTTCCAGCAGTTAGAAAACAATTAGTTTATTGCTCCATAGGGAATATGCCAAGTATTTTTTAGGATAAAAGATGGAGATTTATCCCAGCATTTTGACACAAGCTTGTTCTTAAGTATTCCTGTGTCTGACCTCCATCAGAGATATTATTGTCCATGAATTGCAGTGGATGTGAAGGTTTTTTTAAAAATAATTTTGATGTTATTTTGAAATTGGAAGAAAGGACAGCCCCAAAAATGGCTACTAAAAAGCTTGGTGCCACCCCAAAGCCCTTGCCATAATGGTTTCAGCCATTCAACTTTCAGGTCAATCACATCCCTGTCCATTCTTATGAAATGAGTTAATGTCATGGGTAAATAATACCTATAATACACTGCCTTGGTGCCTGACACACTGCATGTTACACACATGATCAATTGTCATGATTATAGAGTATGAGGCACAATGATTTCTTTCTTGAATTGAATAATCTGCTTATTTATATCTATCATTCAGATGTGAGGGTGGGAAATAAGCTCAACTTTGCAAATTTTGAATTTCATAACAATGTTAGAATTTTGGCTTGTTAATCCACAAGTCGGATTGCAATGACTGTGATGTTAGGGTTTTTAGCGAATGAGTTATATAAGGGTACTTCTCCCTGTCCTTTTTCGGTGGCACCCTTCAGCTCTCATGGAGACGAGCATGGACACCCTTCTGCCTTCATAGAATTTAATGCAGAAGACAATGAAATATTTCTTTGTTTTGAGTATGACTTAAAATACTATTATTTTATAAAATCATACAAACTTTATGAATTTTACATATTTGGCAGTTCAGACCTTTGATTCAAGCTTCAATTAAGCAGAATTCCAAACATTTTCTGTGAAATTGATAATGTTCAAATTTTTCACAGCTAGACACTATGTGCCCTTTTCTCCCTGTGTCTCTTCTGCAGCCACCTGCCCTTTTTAAAACCTGGCTAAAATTCTACAGATGTGCTTAATATATATCATTCTGATTGAGAGATTCTGAATAACATTTGTTTTTGCGTTTATTCTGTCTCCAAATTGTAATTTAAAATATTGGCACAACTGAAATTTCTTAGTTCTTGAAAGCCAATGTCTGAAATAGATGTTTATTTTTAGATTTAAGAATTTCTGAAGAGATCTAATTCTAATTTGGTACATCAAGTTATTATCGTGGATGGCCAGAGAATTGGCATCATAATGTGACAGTTCACCCAAATACAGCTGAAAGAAAACCTGGGGCCCATTTCAATAAAGGATTTAAGGGCTAACTTTATTCATCTTAAAACTGTATCTTGTTATAAACAGTCATAAATAGTAACATATTGATTTTTTTTATCTCTTTACAGTGGTCGAAATTAAAGCAAGCGCACCAGCCCTGCACTGGTAAAATGTCTTCCGGGCTTGCTCTTTAATTAAATAATGCAGGGCTTGTTAAAAAATTTGATGCCAAGCAAGAGTATAAGAATTCGAGGTTGTTCATCCACAAGTCTAATTTCAATGATTGTCTTTATGTTTATTTTTAATAATAAATGAATAAATTTCAATTCACTCAAATAATTATGAAGTAGAAAAATGAAACTATGAATATGATACTATCATAAGATAATTTCAATTAACAAAGTTCTGAAATCAAGATTTTTTTTGTGCCAATTCAAACCATTACACACTTGGTCGTAAGACAAGTTTTCCAAATTAAACAGTTCTCAATGAGTCCGTATACAATGTAACCCTGCTTCAACTGGTCAAAGTATTAAATCAGCTTCAACAATTAGATCGCTGTGTAAGATGTGTATATTTCAGACATGTTTTAAAATGAGCTGTATAATTATGTCGTTAGACTGTAAAGTTTGTGAATGTGTTATAAATCCCTGTATTTTCAGACAGCATTCAGACATTCAGATTCAGACATAATGTGTTGTATATTTCAGACATTGGAGAAATTCCAGAGAACATCAAGTTCTGCAAGAACCTTCAGGTCCTTGACATCAGCAGCAACCCACTTGTTGCCCCGTAAGTACATGTATGCATATAATGAGGTCTTACGGTATAGTGGTTTTCTTAGTGATGTTCCGATGATCGATTATAATAAAAAAATGATTGGTTGGGCCTCACATTGGGGACAATCGATTATTTGGTCAAAGCCGATCATCAATTCAAGTTTTCAACCTGAGTGTTGTTTTACTTCTTTCCTTTCATTATTTGCGTTCAGTTAATTCCTGCCAATTTTCTCGTTTTAGTTAGTTTATTCATTTGGAAGTGTTCAGTTGTTATCATTAACAATATGGCCGAAAGCGACAAAAACACTAAATAAATTCAACATAAACATAGGCATAACATAAGCATAGTCGAGGATTACGAGTTATTGTAAAATTGTACTAGAATTAAGATAATGTCAAAAACCAATTGTACTTTCGATAATCTGTTACTTGAGTGGAACCGATTATCGATAGTCAAACTGGAACCGATTCCCAACACTAGGTTTTCTGTTAATGCCTTTATATATGCTAATATAGACATGCTTCAAATGGGTGTTTTTGCGGCTGTGTTTATTTTTCTCTCCATTTATAGTATGGGCCTGGGGTCTTTCTGGTAGGGCAAAAGGCGCCATTTTGACTAAAGTGGAAACTACAATTCTACTTTGAAACAAACAAGAATATAAATAAAAGGCAGAAAATAATAAGGAAAACAACAACTTTTCCATACGAAAGTGGTTTGGGGGTCGAATTTTTTTATTAAAACAAAAAAACATTAAACTATATAACAAAAATATATATCTGTTAGCTGTTAACAGTTATAAAAAAAGTATGTTTTAAATTTGGGAATGGGGCTAAAATCTGGCTCCAATGTAGTCTGAAAACCCCCTGTAAGTTGGAGATTTATTACAATTGTACCCCACTATTAATACTTTAAAGGGATTTGTTCATGTTTTTGGACCAAAAATTAGCTTTCCCGGTTGAATGCATCAGAAAACACTTATTTTATCATTATTTTACTCTATGATATCGGAGTTGCTGAAAAAAATACAGTTAAAGCATTAAAAAAGTATTTTGGTTTTAGTGGGGTTCAAACCTTTGCCGGTATAGTCAAGAAATAATTAGAAAACAGCTGGCTAGTCCACATGGCCACTGGGGCTTTAAAGAAAGTGGTGGATATGTTGACCTGTTAAGGATACATTGACAACATCACATGATAATGTCAATCAACCATGCAACACCACAGACATAATTAATTTTCAATCACGTTATAAACGCAAATGTGGTCTTCAAAGACGATACTTGAGCAAACATCAAACTTTACTGAAGGGTTCCAGCTTTTGGTATTTTTGTTTTAACACTCCTTAGGATTTGCCTCACTTTATTTCGTAATTAAAAAGAGAGTGCACCTTTAAACCCAAAAATAAAAGTCTTCTATATTTAACACTAATAACAAATGCACTCAGAAGAAGATGGACCTGGATGAGATTCATTATAGATGAAAAAAATGTCTGGATCCATTATCTTAATGTATATTAAAATAGTTAATCTGATTTCAAACCTTAAGTGTATGAAGTTAAATTCAATTTTGGACATTATACAGGATTAGACTATAACATTATCCAGTGTTCTGCCATGGATTGAAAAAGATTGGGCCGAATGGCCCAGTAGTCATGAAAATTAGGGGCCGTTTTCAAAAGTGAAGGGCCATGACCTTTCCAGGGGAAAAATGAAAGTGTTTTATTTACCCATTATATACATGGTGTAACATCCACATGACATCAGTATGCTCAAATATTGGACAGAACCATTTAACATTTAGAACAAAATTAAACATGGCACAAATGAGACACAATGTTATATGTTAATAAACAGTTTCACATGTCAATGTGTTGTATAACCCTCCCCACCCACGAACATTTTCCTCTGTTTTGCATTCCTCCAATGCACCAAGGCCTCATTGAAATTGAATTTGTTCATATCTCCCACCTCTAATTTCATGACAAGCAGGTCATCCACAACCTCTGGTGATAGCCTATTCCTCTGTGAGGCTTTTACTCTGTTTTGGGCACTAAAACCCCTTTCACAGTCTGCTGTGTGTACTGGCGCAGACAGAGCTAGTTCAGCAAGGGTCAGTAGGTTTGGGAATGTATCTTTATAATGTTTATTCAGAAGAAACCACAATAATTTACAATTTAGTAAAAAAAATATACTATCCCTTGCAATTGGATAGTTACACGTATACGGACCAATGAAAATCGTTGTTTTATCGAATGAACGCTGTGCTGTAAAACTTCTAAAAAAGAAATCAATTAAGTCAAAACGGCTCTTCGAAAATTCTATTAAGTCAAAACAGCTTTTCGAAAAACAGGCGGGTCTACAGGTATTTTGTTGCGCCATCCTGATTTTTTCTGCGCCAATGGCGCAAAGGCGTGTCCTTGGCAGAACACTGATTATCTGAGAAAAGTTCACTGTAAGACAGAAATATCGAATAGGAAGATTGTCTCCTTCTTGTCCTCTCTCCTAATATACTTTATAAGTCTTCTCTTGTAGGTTTTCAAGAGTGCTAAAACTCTTATTACATTCAGATCGTGTATAGATTGGGCTAATTGTGTGTTATATTGGTTTTGACATGAGATGGGCTGTTCAATTTCACATTTCCCGGAGTCCTTGTAATGCCATGTTATGGAGTATAAAGTGCATACTTTTCTCTCTTTGTTAGGATTAAGAACTATGACCCGAACCACTGGCAAACCTGCACAGAGGCGTGTAAGTCAGTGTCAGCACATAATACTTAAGGCCACTCCTCTTTTTACATTTTTTTTTGGCAGAAATGTAGACTGGGTGGTCGAAAAAAGAAAAATGGAACTGTTTAAAATGGTAGAGGTTTTTCTCATAAATAGTAATCATTTTGAATATTCTTTGATCATAGCCAATAAGTTTATGTTTGATAGATATTATTTTAAAGTTTAAATTATTATTTAAAGACATCATGTACCTGTTTTGCAAATAATGCAGAAAATTATAGTTATAAATTCATCATGACAGGCACATACCGCACACAGCCATAGAATCAAATTTCCCTATGTCCCCAATATGTCATAACCCTCAAATTTGACCTTTATTTAAAGATGATTTTCCCCTGTTGCAGGTTACCAGCAGGGATTACGCAGTTACGGAACTTGACAAGACTTGGACTCAATGATGTCTCATTGTCTTGGCTGCCAAAGGACATTGGAAGGTATGTTATATTACACCTTGCCATGTTGCACTGGCCCCAAATTAAGCTTAGGTCCCTTATAGCAGGATTAAGCTAAGCTCACTATTTTTGTTCTGGTAAAATGTCATTTGTGTTAAAAAAACAGTCATGCTTACATTAAGAAAAATTATCTTTATAAATGATAATCACAACTAACTAATATTTTATATTAAGGTAAGAATTTGGCTTAATGAAATGAGCTAATTTAAGTTCTAGTCCTAGTGACCACCCTTATTGTACTGGATAATCATGGACTTAAATTTGACCGATCGGGATCATGTTGATCCTCGGAGACTTAGCATGTTGTGTAGGACATGGATCACTCGAGGGTGGTCTGTGTTAGGTCAGTGACAGTTTGTAGTTGATCCGGGTTGGTCTGGTACTATCCGGGTTATCATCTGTATTGACACTGTGTTGGTCTGGGATGGTCAAGTCATTCCTGGCCGGTTTGTGGCACTGCCGTGGTGGTAATCCGTGTTAGCTTGATGTCCATCCCTTTGAAGTGCCTTGTTGGGTTCGGGCTGTTCTGATATTTTGAGACTTTCGAGGGACCATCGACTCAATTTCATTCAGGACAATCCCGGACCACCCCAGATCAATATATCTCTTAATTAAGGGTGTTCTGTTTTAATCTGGGGTGGTATGTGTTGGGTCTAGCTTTGGTGTGACTGTAGCTTGGGGAAATTAGGGCAAGGAATTAAATTTGAACATTTGGTTTCAATTGCGCTTTCCACATTACCCTTTTTGCTTGATGCGTTGCTGTCCCATATTGTCTTTTTATCCCTTGGCCTTTTTAAGGTGGTCTTGCTAAACCAACTGGTCTTAAATTTTTATTTTATATGCTTAAGAAGGTACAAATGTGCAAAGTATTTACAGTGATTTCTGAAAGAATGCTCTAAAAATGTATTCTTCAATTGTATTAAATAGTCATCAAATTTGGACAAGCTAGAATTCTTCCACAAGAGTGATCATCAAAAATTGTCAACAAGCCCGGCTATATAAAATGCAAAATAAGTAAGCCTGAAAAGCATTTAACGATTGCAGGTCTTGAGGCTTGTGCTTAATTGTGCACTGTTGAAATCTCAATCTTGATTTGCATTGAGATATATATGCTCAATAATGTATTGAAACTCATTATGGGAAGAAAGCATTTAATTGGAAATGTTTAAGAATTGATATTTTTCTGACTGAGCTTGGCGAAGGTCAGAGTATATAAGCCAGGAGGCATATTTAGTGCGAAAGGCTTATTATTATCATAAATATAAAGTGTATATACGTTTACAAGTTAACCATCAGTGCACTGTTATTAGATTGTATAAACATATGAACCATCTTGAAAACATTCCTAAAATTCTCATCAGGTAAATGGTGAAACAATAAGATCTTCCTATAAAATTACCCCCAAAAAATCCCATCTTTTTTTAGATTTTCAGAAGCAAGAGTGGTTAGTTACTGCTAGTAGTAATAAACCTGCTTGGATTTTTTAAACTGCTACCTCATTTACGGTTAAGTTAAGAACGTACGAACATGTAGGTTGTCTTGAGGAAGGCATATGCATTATCCTGAGAAATAAAATAGTATAATTTTCTTAACAGTGCTGTTCCTTTAATTAGGCCTAAAAAATCCAACATTTGGTTCAGGTAAACTGACCCTACCTACGAAATAGGCGCTGACCCTACCGTTTTTAGTCAGTTGGTAAATTCAAAAAAATAAAATAATAATTTAAGTGTGTATATAAAGCCCTATAAAAAAGAAGAAGAAAGCTTTCTTTCCCATAGTATCTGTTTTTGAAATGGATGTAACCTTGTCAAAACCACTTTATATTTTTTGGCCTTAGAACATTAACAAATGATAGAAGACTTTTAGTGATGAGCTGCAAAAACACCAGTTAACTTATTGAATGGTAGTCTGCCACTTCAACAGTTGTTAGCCTGTAACAATGCCTTACTCTTACTTTTGCACTTCATAGAACAAACTAGACTACAGTAGAGTATGTATTGATGTGTAGAAATCATAAATCGTATCAACACAAAACAACTGCCATCCCAGGGGACAAATCAGGAGTCTCCGTCTTAATTATGGTGTATTCCCAGTCTACAGGGTGCCCAGTTTTGTCTTGATCATGGAAGAAATTACTTTCTGTAATTAGTGTTAATATTTTTTGCACAGAAAACTGTTGGGCTGTATTTTGTAGTGCTTTGTTTAAGGCCATGCATAATAAATTGTTTGCTTTGGCTCGCCAGATATACTGAAAATGCCCCAAGTGAGTTTTCTTCCGTGATTTCTTTGCCTTAAATATTCTCAATACTATGGTAGTAGTGAGCATATCAATAACATCAAAAACAATGATCGAAATTATAGGTTTGCTGTTCTTTGGTTCAATACAAATCATAACTTAATTGCTAAAAAATACTGCAAACATTAATTTGGTAAGGATGGCCATAATATGTATATTGCTCTGATTTATATTCCTCTTATAAGAAAACCAGAAAATTTTCAGATCATGATATGTTCTTAAAAGTAATCAACCCAAAGTTATTGCATTATCAGGGTTTGTTTTTGTGTCTAACATGATTTAAGGTATCTGATGAACAAGTAAGCTTGTTACTTCATCAAATACTGTTGGCAATAATGTTCTTTCAAGGCCCCATAAGGATATGATTTGTCTGGGGATTCTCTGATTTCCAAGGATCTCCCCCCCCCCCCCCCCCCCCACCTCACCAAACAATATGAAAACCATTCAAAAGAGGTTCTTAAAGCTAGTTTTGCCTCTGGACATGCTGCTTTTACCTCATTGGAGGCCTGAAGCGGCCCGAAAACCTTCCCTTCATCGGACAGGTCAATCGCATCCCTGACAGAATTATTGGCCATAGGATTTCTTAATGTAAAAGGAATGTTAACATATTATTTCGCTGGTATTTAACAGAGGTTGAAAGAACTCTATTTAAAAAAGAAGGAAAGCCATTTGCTTCCTCGGAAAATGTTTAGAAATGTCTTAAACTGATCTTATTAAAATATGATTGAGCATGCAATTATAACATGAGCTATAGTTTGCAAGAACAAGGAGAAAAAAACAAGTCATTGGTAGCAGCAAGGTGTCTCATTTTCAGAACATCTGGTTTTTAAATTTTCTGCAACATCACTGATTGAGATTCATATAAATAGAAAGTTGATGAGCCTAAAAATGTATTGTGTTTGCACAAAACTCAGGCTGTTCATCTTGCAATTTCATTAAATATTTGTGATGATGTTTACAAGAATTTAGCAGGGGAAACAGTCAAGAATTGATAATATGAATTCTGAGAACAATTAGATGTGGTATTGTTAGAAATTTGAATTTGTTATGATGACTTTGAGGTCATTTTCCAAATATATTTTGGGTTATCATGCGTTATTTTGATGAACATTTATACAGAGAAGTTGTTTCACTGTTGTGTTATAGATTGTATACACACTGCTGTGTTATAGAGTGTATACACACTGCTGTGTTATAGAGTGTATACACACTGCTGTGTTATAGAGTGTATACACGTTGCTGTGTTATAGAGTGTATACATGTTGCTGTGTTATAGAGTGTATACACACTGCTGTGTTATAAAGTCTCCACACACTGTCGTGTTATAGAGTGTATACACACTGTCGTGTTATAGAGTGTATACACACTGTCGTGTTATAAAGTGTATACACACAGTTGTTTTATATACTGTTTTTATAATCTATACACACTTTTGTGTTATAGAATGTATAAATGCACACTGACACTGTTGTGTTATAGAGTTTACATTATATTGTGTTATAGAGAGTTTACATACTGTTGTGTTTATGTTATAGTGTATATACACACTGTTGTCTTTTATATTCCAGCCTCAGTAGCCTGGCCCACCTGGAGCTACGGGAAAACATGCTACGCCAGCTTCCAGCGTCCATGTCCTTCCTCGTGAAGCTGGAAAGTCTAGACCTGGGGAGCAACGAGATTGATGAACTGGTATGTAGAAACCCCTTAGACATGAAATGATACCTAGTAGCAGGGGTATATTGCTAAATGCATATCTTGGTGGGTCAGTCAGTTGATTGATCAACCATTTACTGTTTGATGTTCTAGTAAGGGGTCACAGTCTTGGTGACCTTTTGCACAATAAGCTCTTTTGATTTATAGCTGGAGTATGTTTACATGTATGGTCTTCAACTTTGATAGAGAGGTTGGTCATGATTTTGAGGTCAGTTGGTCAAAGGTCACAATCATGGTGACCTTGAACACAAAAAAATGTCCAATTGATAACTAGAGTTGGTGTGGGCCAAAGGTCCTCGAAGTTGGAGGAGCGATTGACCTGCAGATGAGGCTTTTGATTTTGAGGTTTACATGTCAAAGATCAAGCTCACATTGACCTTGAACCTGAAGATCTTGTCCAATCAATATGAAGAGAATACTTGGACCAACGGTTGTTTGACTTTGTCGGGTGGTTGTCATGACATGAAGTGTCCAATTGTAGATCCCTATTAATTTTTACTTCTACATATCACTGGTCAAGTTCACAAGATTGACCACAATCATGGTCATCTTCAAAGCAGGTATTTAAAAAACAACAACAATGATTATTAATAAGTCCAATGTTTTGCTCGAAAGTAATTGACCATTGCCATATTATTATAAACAAATTGGTTACCACTTTAAACCATTAAGCAGCTATGTGTATATTTGTATAATTTGCATTGCCTGTATTCTTAACCTTATACTATCAATTTTTAATAGCAAATTCACTGCTATCGCGAAAACACATACATGTTTTACTGGAAACATTTAGAACTGATCGAACCATAACTAAACATACTATCATTAAACTTGGAAGGGATGTCAGTCATGACCTTAAATTGCCCTACAGACAATTTATGCGGAATGAATAAGGTACTGCCATTTATATGGGGGCATACATGTTTTACAAACATACTGTGAAATCATTAATGTTCGTGGGACATTAATGTTCGTGGTTTTTGTGGGTGGGGTGATCCACGAAATATAATTATTTTATTCACCTATTTAATTGCCTTGTTATGACCATACTATGTTATGTACGTACATAGTATTTTCTTTAGTGAGGTCACTGTATACAGCGGTATACAGCGGTATACAGCGTAAATATCGAACTAACAGTATATCTTACTATTATTGTTTTGTTAATATATTATAATTGCCTTTAACAAATAACAAACTAAATCAATTCATTGTTTTTTTTTATGAACCAAATGACAGAAACAGGTGCTGTAACGTGTGCTATTCATGAAAATCACCAGGTTTACAAGATGCGCATTTTGAATGTCGGTACTCATTTTTTTTCAATCGATTACATTGATTGTTTACTCAAATATACGCACCTTCTCAGTGTTTTCACAGTTTACAAAATTCTTAATTAGTATTCAATGGCTTCGCTGATCAGGGTGCATCTTCTTTTATGACCTTAATTTTCAATTAAATTTATAATTGACATGGGTATATGCACTAATTGGCATGTTGTACCACTATTGCGAGTGTCATAAACCGTATGACGTAAAAGAGGGAAATCATGTGCCCCGAGCGCATGGAGATAATGCAGACGATTTAGGATGATCGCAGTTTCGGATTTTTTTTCAGGATAAAAAACCATGAATTTAAGTACCCACGAAAATATAAAATTTGGGAAAACCACGAAATTTCATGCCAACAAAAATAAATGATTTCACAGTAGCTTATTATACACAGTCCTAATGGTGATAGTATTCACTCACCAAGGTGGCTTGGGCAGAGCTTCTGCCACTATGAATGAAAACTGCAATACTAGAATGGACCGTAGAAAAACATGTTTGAAGTCCAGCCATCCTTCATGAAAGGTAAACTACTGTGAAAGTTCCAAAAAAGTCTATATTGCTTTGCACATGTCAGCCGGTCGGTATGTCGGTAGACCAAAGCTTGTCCAAGTGATAACTCAACAATTCCTGGACGTATGGTCATCAAACTTGACATGAAGGTTGGGCCTGACCAGTATATGACCCCTATTGAGTTAAGGGCTCATTGGGTCAAAGGTCAAGGTCACAGTGACCTTTAATGGTAAATAATTTTAAAGCTTGTCCTAGTGATAACTCAACAATGCCTAGACCTATGGTCATCAAACTTGATATGGAAGTTGGGCCTGACAAGTAGATGACCCTTATTGATTTTAGGAGTTATCGAGTCAAAGGTCAAGTTTACAGTGACCTTGAATGAGAAAATGTTTCAGAGATAACTCGACAATGCCTGCACCCATGGCTCCCAAACTTGATTTGATGTTGCGTCTGATCTGTAGATGACCCCTTATGAATTTAGGGGTCATGTGGTCAAAGGTCAAGGTCACAGTGACCTTGAACGAAAAAATCTTGTCTGTGTGATAACTTGTCAATGCCTGCATCCATGGCCCTCAAACTTGACATTTAGATTTTTTGTGACCAGCTGATGACTCTTATGGATTTTGAGGTCAAAGGTCATGGTCATAACACACTCTTTCCTCACACTTTGAATGGTCATAATCTTAAAACTCACTCAACGGCATCCAATGACAAACCAGCTGTCATTTCGGTCCATGCATATTTCATTCAATTGTCCATATAATCCTGACAACATGGCGCTCAGGGGGGCATAATGTTTGACAAACATGTCTTGTTTTTTATCTATTACATAATGGCTGCTGTATATTGGATTTGACATTTAAGGATGTTTTGTGTTTACAAAATAAATAGTACTTGTAAAATTGTGCCTTTCCCCATGCTTAGCCAAAAAATAATCTGGGCTTCTAACCACTAGTGCATACAATTAAAAACATTTGGCACACTGAAAACATTTTGAATGAGATAAGTTTATGTTCAGTGGCCTGTTTCAATCAAGATATTAGACATAAACTGAAAAAATTGTAGTTTCATATTTTCATTATTTTGCATATTTTGCCACATATTTAACACCAAAGCAAAGGAAATGAACACAATCAACATGCTGTATTGGTGACATTTGAGACTTTCGACGTTACGGGTAAAAATCCTTTATTAAAATGGGCCTCGGAGGTTATATTCTTTACCTAGGGTCACTTTGGAAAAATATGAGTTTCCTAGAAAGGAATTGTTGGTTTACATGGAGCTTAAAAACCTTTGACTGAAGTGGATTAGAAATGTTGCAAGCTATCATAATACATAATTATATATCAACGAATTTTCTCTTTATATCTTCTTATAATTACTGTCTGTTTTGTACTTTAATCTTCAACAGAGATTATTTTTGGCATCATCTTAGCCTTGAAATGCTCTCTCAGTTTCTATATTAACGCCAGGAAAGGCATTGCTAATTGGGTTGTTTCGTTCCACCAACCTGACAAGTGGGCGTGGGTGTATTCAAGTTCCGTGCAGTTCCACTTACCGGAATAAGGAACCACTCCGCTGATTTATCTCCGTTTACAGCAGATATTAAGTTAAAGGCATACTCACACATTTCTATTATAGTTGGTTGAACTATATAGTGTTCAAAATTATATGTTGTCCAATGGAGGATGTCAGTATTTTTTCTGTACATGTATTTAAGAAAATCAGCATCAACTTGCTATCATGATATTATTTTTATAGATGGATGATTATAACTTTAGACATTCATTATTTAATAGTAACAAGGAGGTGCACTTTAAGAGGAGTGGCTCTTCAGGTCTGGTTTCTTATGTCCTTGTATGATTTTTTTTTTAATGTCTTGTTGAACTCCCTGCCCTGCTGCACCACTGAAAATATTCTAATCGTCTTCTGGGGAGGGCCATTAAATGGGGGTCCTGTCTGACAGTACTTTAATACACTGGTGCATGTTAAAGAACAGGGGTAGCTCTAACCAGGGTGCACTTTGCTCCAAAAACATAATATGACTAATTTTCTTATCAGAGCACCTCCCATAATATTATGGGGCTTGCCCAAGTGGAGTGTGATAATAAATGAACTGAAAAACACAGACACTGCTCATAGTGGTGTTATCAATAGGTTCTATTGGTTTGACATTTAAAATAATCTTCGTGGTTTTCTTGAATGCAGTGATTGGTTTAGCAGTTGAACTGAAAGCTATTTATCCAAATGCAGACTTGGATAAAAAAATATTAATGTAAAGGCAAGCAAGGTCTATTTTTACTGTTTCTACCTCCTCATTTCTGCGGTCGTTCTTGTAAGCTTATCTGTCCATGCTTGATTTCATGTGCTTATTGTTTTGTGCATGATTTTGTCTCTTTCTTTTTTCCTTTCTGTGAAATGAGAGAAATGTACGGACCAGCAAATCTAGCAAAATGTATAGACCAGCAAATCTAGGAAACATTGAGTTTGACATCTCAGTTATTATGTGTTGTCTGGAGGTATTTGACTGTCAATGCGGTTTGTATGTACCGTATTTGGCCTATTATGTGAACAGGGTGCGTGTAAAATTGAACTTTCCAGCATGATTACTTCTATTATAAACAACTTTTGTTTTCACTATTTATCATAAGTGTTAGTAAAAAGTGTTGTTTATAATATTAGTTTTGAAAGAACTGTTCTACACTGAGGTAGTGGGTTACATGCAGATAGTGATCAGATGTGCTAGAATACCAATATTGGCTGCCATTTCAATGTTTATGGCAGAATATGCCATCCTTTTAGTTTTGAGTCTGGTTTAACACTGCTCAAGTCTCATGATTAGGCAAGTAGAAACAAAGCCCCCCATACTGCAGGTGTATAAGGGCATGTATGTCTTTAAGGACAAGTACTGTCCACACTGTACAAATATTAGGGCATGTACGTCTTTAAGGACAAGTACTGTCCTCACTGTACATGTATAAGGGCATGTACGTCTTTAAGGACAAGTACTGTCCTCACTGTACATGTATTAGGGCATGTACGTCTTTAAGGACGAGTACTGTCCACACTGCACATGTATTAGGGCATGTACGTCTTTAAGGACGAGTACTGTCCACACTGCACATGTATTAGGGCATGTACGTCTTTAAGGACGAGTACTGTCCTCACTGTACATGTATAAGGTCATGTACGTCTTTAAGGACAAGTACTGTCCACACTGTACGTGTATTAGAGCATGTACGTCTTTAAGGACAAGTACTGTCCACACTGTACGTGTTTTAGGGCATGTATGTCTTTTAAGGACAAGTGTACTTATGTCTAGAGACATCGCTTGAAAGACATTCTCCACTATCAAATTTGGCCATGCACTTAACGCCTTTTCATTAATGGTGGTCTTAAGTTGTAATTAATGCTTGTCTATCATCATTTGTGGTAACAGTTAGGTGATGCTTGTTTCCATGAAAAGAATTATTAGTGAGATATCTTTGCTTAATGTGTTTGATCTATATCACTATATCTACATTTTGTTAGTTTTTTTTTCTTTCGTTAAACATAAATAGAAAGTTTGTTGTGATAGACGATTGACATTAAATGATATTATATTCTTGTATGCTTTTGTATTAAAATGAAATTATTCATACGATTGTATGAGCTTTTAGCCTTTTATTCATACCAATATATAGGTCTGTTTTAACTGTTCCAAATTTGCTGTCAGTCCTTGTAACATTGAATATTATTGATTTTAAAAGGATACTTTCAAAATTGACCATGAAACCAAGGGGTGCCTGCCAGACTACAGTTAGTCCTTCTGTAAATTCAGGCAGTTACTGCAGTCTTGCAGGCACTTCTCAAAAATGCTCTATCAAATATTTCCCATCTCTGCATTACTTCAAACCAAAATGAATCCACCAGATCAAATAAAGAGCCCTGAGTCTTGTTGAAAATTGAATTTGTCGTCCTGTTGAAGCAATGCATATGCTCCAGGACTTGTGTGATACTCTGGCTCTCCGTCTCTCTGGGATCTTATCCTCTCAAGACAATCATGCTAATGCTTTTTAACAGAAGTGCCAATAGTTCCCGGTCAATTTTGTATGATAATATTTTCCACAACCATATTCTTTATGGGATACACTTTGATTTAGCTAAAAGTTCACAGTGTTCTCAATAAGATCAGGCTGCCTGCCAAAAGAAGGGTTCAAATGACAATTGGGCCAGTTCAAATGGCTATTTGACCTGTTCAAACATGAAAAAATAAGTGAACATTAAGTCTGAGCGGGTCAGTTACTTAACTATTTGAGAGAGTTCAACAGAAATTTATTGACAACCCAGAGTTCACGAGTTTTTTGGTTTATGCTTTTAAAAGGATTATAACTTCTTTATGCTCATGTTATGTTGCCTCTGTAATATTATTATAATGGTTTAAAGAACCATGCTAGACAAACCAAAGAATTTTTAGCTCGACTATTCGAAGAATAGGTGGGCTATACTACTCGCCCCAGCGTTGGCGTCGGCGTCCGGTTAAAGTTTTAGGGCAAGTTGGGATTTTCACTTATAAGTCCAATACCATTCATTCAATTGACTTAATACTTCACACAGATGTTCAGAGCTATCACATAATGAGGTTAGATTACTCCATATTATCTTTTATACAAATTATGGCCCCTGATTGACTATGGAACTTAGGTTAAAGTTTTAGGGCAGGTTGGGATATTGTTTAATAACTTCTATACCCTTCATTCAATTGACTTAATACTTCACACAATTGTTCAGGACCATCACCCAATGAGATTACATAACTCCATATCCTTAATACAAGTTATGGCCCCTGATTGACTTAGGTTAAAGTTTTAGGCAAGTTAATGGCAAGTTGGGATTTTAATAAAAAAAACTTCTATACCGTTCATTAAATGCATTTAATAAAATTCAAAATTATTTACGACCATCCTACAACAAGAAACATAACTCCTTTTTAAGCCTAAATACAAGTTATGGCCCTTGATTTTTTTATTTTTTTATTTCCTTTGAAAGGCATATTTGTATATTCTTAACCACATTTTCATAATGGGAAATCAAGTTATTTGATATTTTTTTTTTTTTTTTGTTTTGATTTTTTTTTAATTTCCTTTGAAAGGCATATTTGTATATTCTTAACCACATTTTCATAATGGGAAATCAAGTTATTTGAATGGCTTGCGTCATTGTTTGGGCGGGCTGGTGGGAGGGCAGCATCAAAGTCACCTTATGTATCAAATAATTTTAGTTAGGTTTGACATAAAGAGACCAAACTTGGTATTATTACATTGTTATTGTATTGTAAGTCAAAGCGGCGTAGTCGAGCGCGCTGTCTTCTGACGGCTCTTGTTATGTCAACTGTCAGGGGCTGCCCTCCCTCAGAAGCAAACTTATTATACCAACACAAACGAAGTTTGAGGGGGTATATAGGAGTGAGCTTGTCGGTCGGTCGGTCGGTCGGTCGGTCGGTCTGTCGGTTTTCATGGTTTCCGGACGATAACTCATGAAAGGCTAGACAGATTTGGTACACAGGTTTAACATCAGAAGATACAGGTCAAGTTCGATATTGGGGCTGGTGGGGCCATGGTCAAGGTCACTGTTGCTAAAAATAGAAAAACGGTTTCCGGACGATAACTCATGAAAGGCTTGACAGATTTGAAAATTTTTTGGTACACAGGTGTAACATCAGAAGATACAGGTCAAGTTTGATATTGGGGCTGGTGGGGTCAAGGTCAAGGTCACTGTTACTAAAAATAGAAAAACGGTTTCCGGACGGCAACTCATGAAAGGCTTGACAGATTTGAAAAAATTTTGGTACACAGGTGTAACATCAGAAGATACAGGTCAAGTTCGATATTGGGGCTGGTGGGGCCAAGGTCAAGGTCACTGTTACTAAAAATAGAAAAACGGTTTCCGGACGATAACTCAAGAAAGGCTTGACAGATTTGAAATTTTTTTGGTACACAGGTGTAACATCAGAAGATACAGGTCAAGTTCGATTTTGGGGCTGGTGGGGCCAAGGTCAAGGTCACTGTTACTAAAAAAGAAAAACAGTTTCCGGACGAAAACTCATGAAAGGGTAAACGGATTTGAACAATTTTTGGTACACAGGTGTAACATCAGAAGATACAGATCAAGTTCGATATTGGGGCTGGTGGGGTCAAGGTCACTGTTACTAAAAATAGATAAATGGTTTCCGGACCATAACTCATGAAAGGCTTGACAGATTTGAACATTTTTTGGTACACAGGTGTAACATCAGAAGATACAGGTCAAGTTCGATATTGGGGCTGGTGGGGCCAAGGTCATGGTCACTGTTACTAAAAATAGAAAAATGGTTTCTGCTTCATAACTTTAATTTGGCATGAGATATTGTGATGAAACTTGCTGTATAGGCAGCCTCTGTGAAGACAATGCTTGTGATTGAAAATGGGGCCAGTGGAGTAAAGGTTTTGTGCACTGTTACGAAAATAGAAAAACGGTTTCCGGACAAACAATACATGCATGATAAAAGAAGATGCAGTGTGCAGTAACCTTGGAGTTATGGCCTCTTTTCAAAGGAATGGTTTGCCATTCCTGTGTCCAGGCGGCATTTGGGGGTATTCGTCACTCTTGTGACAGCTCTAGTTTGGTTTGCTTAGAAAGAGGTTCTGGGCTCATTTTCCAGTCAGGGCACAACTCTCTCTTGTTAAATTTGTTTATAAGAAGGATTAGAATCAATTGTAACATTGTTAATTGAGTAATGGACTAGATACAAATCGTTTTGTGTGTCTAGTGGGGGTTGAACACATGACCCCCTCGCTACACAAGCTGATGCTCTAAGGCATGATCTCGATTGTTAGACAGTATTAGTGCTGCTATATTATATCAAATACCTGGTTACACTTTAGGATATTTTCTCATGTTGATCTATAACATGTCCTAAAGGCCTTGTACCCTCCCCCATAACCGTTGCAGCCCTTTTCCTCTGAAGATAGTCTAAAAGCCAAAAAGCCAAAGAACAATACTCAGGAAGTTTGCATGGTACCATGCTCTGACATCAGGGCAATAAACAGGGGATGCAAAGCTTAGGATTTATCAGCCAGACATCCCCAAAACCAGGCCTTTGAGCATGAAGAAGCGTATATTAACGATATTGTATAAATTGCAGGCCGAGTGTGTGGGCTCTCTACCAAGTCTTCAAGAACTCTGGCTGGACTGTAATGACCTTCAACAACTACCTCCTGTAAGTTATACATTCAGCATCATTCACTAGTGTTCTGGCTGTTGCCTCCTCCAATTCATACATGCCATATCCCCCGGCGGGGGGAAAAATCCCCCGGAATTTCAACCCATCCCCTGGTCCCCCGCCGGGGGATCCATATCCCCTGGAATTAAAAAAAATTGCTTAAGGTTGACAGTGGAAAGCATCAATTATATTATGAGTGTGAAATTCCATGAAGGACCATGATGACTAAGTCCAAAAATTATTGTAATTTGAGTGTATTTCTGTATTAATTATTATATTATAAATGCAGATATTGCTCAAGTTTTCCCCGCGTAAAAATCCCCTGGTGTAATATCAAAATCCCCTGGAATTCAGACCAAAATCCCCTGGGAAGCCTCCCAGAAATATGGCATGTATGCAATTGGATCACTGAACATTATATAATTCTCATTTAATCATTTAAAAGAGCTCTGACAACCAAAAATTCATTGAGCAGATTTCAAATGTCAAATTTCCATTTTGAACCAAAAACATCTGCTAAATTTCTATTTAGTATTAAAATAGTCATCAATTGTGTATTTTCACTTATTTAAAGGCATCAAATGAGGAAATTGAGTCCCGAAATTAAACCTGAAAGTAGGGTCGTCTTGTGAGGCTATAAGAAATTAAGAAATAATCAAGTCAGAATAAGGATTCTTCATCATGCGGTATTTGACTGACCTATTTATTGTCTGTTGTTGACATCCCAATAAAAGTGACAATAACACGACCATCGGATTAAGGCGACCATCTGCTTTGTTTCGCTTTGATGAACACTTGATGTCTTCTTTATAAGCAGATTGGCAAATGCTTGTTATCGGTCCAAACACTTTGTCGCATGATCACAGGAGACACATTTTGCTGACTAATTTGTAAATATTTAGAATATTGGTCATCAGGTTATTTTTTCTATGTTGGAAATAAAACTTCTTTTTATCTTACGATTAGGCTTTGCGTATATCATGCAGGCTAAATGGCAGGTTTCAAAACACATTTCATTAATCATTACATTAATTTATCCGCAATTATCGATGGTTCTTTATTTTGCCAAATGTAAGTCCCATCAACTGCAATCCAAACAAACACCTGTGAAAGTTGAACTTATTTACACATGTATTGATATGTGTCAGCTGCAGATCAAATGGTACACTTTGTGAGGCGGATGGCAATGTATTGTATATAAATCTGTCAGTCGAAAACCTTATGATCCCATTTTATAACCATGTTTTCGTCTAGGTTGGTTAGAAATTACCATATGATGAGAAAAATTATAATCATAGTTGTTGAGAACCTTCAAATTGTGGCCGAAATGTTTGAATTCACTACAAATATGAAGGGGCCTTTGGGTGTACAAAAATAAGTAATTGCAAAACAAATCCTGCCACCTTAACCGCGTTACCTTGTTCTTATTATTTATTTACCTCGACATAATTTAGAGAGCTCAAAGTTGACAAAAATCAGTGATTTTCTTCAAGCAAATCAACAAATTTAGTTGATAATTGACAGCTAAGCTTGAACATTATCACAGACTTGGAGAATTTAAAGTGCTTGATTTGCTTTAAAAATTTACCCAGTCTAATATACGAGTAAGACAAAAACACAAGATTTCAAGGGCAAAGTAAGGGGTTGTCTTATAAGCAGATCGCCTTAAAGGTGGGCAAATACGGTATGTGTGGCATTTCACACTAAACACTAAGAAAGCATTTATATTTGGTCTTCTAAACAATTAGTCCAGTTTGTCTGTGCCTGCTTGTTGACCTAATAATTTAGAAAACCTGAAATATTCACTAACTCTTAGTTAGGTGTGATACTGTTATAGTGCAACAGCACTTTTAAGGGCAAAAGATGCTAAGATTTTTTTTCTGCGTCTATCCCACTAAACCTGCTGTAAAAGCAACGTGTATGAAACTGCTTTGGTTAGGAAATGAATGTTTTAATCACGAACGTACTGTTTAAACAGAAAATAAAACGTTCTAATGGCCCAAAAAATGAGTATGGGAGAAAATTGTGACATTGCAATGACAAGTTCCACTCCATAATTCTTTCTCTCTTGGATAACGAGTAATTTCCTGTAAATTATTGAAACATGCTCAAGAGAGGTTTGTCATTTCAGCTTGACAAAGCCCACAGATTGTGGGTTTAATGTTTGTATTGCTGTGGCGGGGTTTTATTGCAATAAGTCTGCAAGAAAACAGATGACGTGATTGCTATGCAAATATTAGAAATTGTAGCTATTCATGATCTTATGCACTGATGAAACTCTGAAGGTTACATTTAAACTATGGCGCTGCATTGGTAACTTCTTTTTTCTAAAGATATTGGGTTAATATGATGTTATCCTGGCGCACTACCAGGTTGCAAACAAGAAGAGTGCCAATAGTATTCTGAAAAATAATGTTTACTATATATCTGTTAACTAGAGCACATTTGTATATATATCTGTACTTCATGGGGGGATTGGGTCGGTCGGGGTGGGGGTTCTTAAGCTGTTAGCTCTCAAGTGCTCCAAGAATATACTCTATAACAAGACACTGGTTTTTGGTGATAAAGGCCTAAAGCCCCTGACACAAGAATAAGGATGCACAATGTACAGCCGTGCTCTATTTCCCAGAATGAGAATGCTTTATTCAATGATCACAAATGACAAGATTATAAAAAGCAGCCACCAGATAACACTCTACACATCAGCTGTTATAATAGATTGACAATACGAAAATTGGGAGAGTGATCATTAGGAAGCACTTAGTACATTAAAAGTTTGAAAATAGCATTATTTGTTGGATTGAGCCTCTTCAGTCAGGTGATTAAATATTTGCCGAAAGTTGCGTGCCAAATCATTGCAAGAATCCATCTACCATGGAGTACAATATTTGTGTACAATACACTAACGTCAGCTGATTGTTAAAGTTAACAACATTAATTACGTCATTGTTGTTAACTTTCAAAATGGTACAGCTCTGGAAGTCTAATGTTTACTCTTGTGATCTGAAGTAATTCTATCAAAATTACAGACAGCTGTTTCAGCTGTACTTGTTTCTATTTAATTATGTAAGCATGTATGTGATCACATAAAAAAAATCATGTTTAAAAGTTAACAATGATGTCATTTATCGCGTTGTAAACTTTAACAAACTTCAGAACAATCCACCCATTGTGTTTATTATCTGTGTCTCCAGGAGCTCGGTAACCTGAAGAAGCTTACACAGCTTGATGTGTCCGAGAACGAACTCGAGTATCTGCCGGAGGAGATAGCTGGCCTGTCCAACCTCACGGACTTGTGTCTCTCCCAGAACAAGCTGGAGAGGCTCCCAGAGGGCATAGGTAACATTTGGGGCCTCATGTTTTATTCAGTATCTCCCATAAACAGACAGTGTTATTAATCAATCAATCAAATGTGTTGATAAATAGTTTGTAATGTTATATAGCATATAGAAGATGATTGATTGTTTAAGAGTAAATTTGCAATATATTTCACTGCGTGAGCACCAAAAGGTATATTTCATGAGTGTTGTAGTCATGAGTGAAATATTTCCTTCTGGTGTTCACTACATAAAGCAAAAATACTTTTCCGTGTAGGTTTAAAAAAAATACTATTCAACCAAAAATCTGGTAGTCTCAGACAACCAAATTAAGCGTCATACCATGAGTGATTTTTTTTTTGGTTAAAAAGATCATGACAAAACATCGTCATTGAATCACTGATATTTTCTTGACAATTGTCTTGATCTTTATTGATTCACATGGTCTTGATTTCAGGTCAGTTGAAGAAACTTGGCATCCTGAAGGTGGACTGTAATCAGTTGATCGAGCTCACTCCACAAATAGGATAGTAAGTACACTCAACGGTGCAGTTACCAGCTGTCCACTTGAATACTTAATGTTGTACCAATCACCATAGGAAACGCATTTTCTTAGTCAAGGAATGAAGTAAACATGATCAGCTTGCTTTGCGGTCTTATAACAGCTTCTGTATATATATATATATATATATATATATATATATCAGCAACTGCCTTTTAAATAGTATTTTAAAATGACTGCTAAAAAAAGGCCCAATCAGTCCTGTACAATGCTTAGGAATTTGAAAGATGACAACACGGCTTTGGGTCAATTTTACTATATATGGCAATTTTCATTTTTTTTCTATACAAAAATGATGTAAGAATGGACATAGAATGTAAAAGATGGTTTGAAGGCTTCTTTTTAAAAAAAACAGTGGTCAGAAATTGGCTCATATTGAGCATTATTTGATAAGCATATAGAGAGCTGAATTTTCTACCTTCTGTACCCTGTGCGTAGGAGTGAAAAAGGATGTTCAGTTAGCTGCTGAAATTATTTTTCAGCTATATATTTTTTTTGAAAATATCATCTTTAATATTTTCATTTGATGGTGAACTTTTTGGCTATGGAAATGGGAGTGGAATTATGCCCTTAATCAGTGGTCGAAATTAGCACAGCCCACAAGCCCTGCCCTGATAAAAGCTTGCCGGGCTTGCACAATTTCTAAATTTTATATAGCTGGTTGATGCCAAGAACTAGTGTCGGAATTCGGGTTTGTTCATCCAAAATCTAATATTGATTGCATAATTGGTAAAAAAAATATATATATCTAAAATTAATGTGATATGTAGGAAATGAAAACTGTCCGGTATCTTGTTACATTTGTTCCAAATTTATCTCTTTCAGCTGTGAAAGCCTAGAAGAGCTCATCTTAACAGAAAACCTACTCTCTGTACGTATTGGTATTTATGTGTGTTATAATCTATTAAAATTTGCGGTTATATAATACATTTTGCACTGTATTAAATGTCAGAATTTTGATGTAATCATCATTTCAGGGAATATATTGGTTTTATAAGAGTTTACTTTTTGCAGGATATTAACTAGAGAAAGTTTCGATTTTGACATTTTCAGAAATTAGGAATTTTGCATTGAATGCTTCCTGTTAAATAACAAGCAATACATTTTGAAGTATTTTGATTTCATTAAAAAGCCCAATGATTAAGTTTGAATGTCAGGCTGGATAAGTGGATAAACTTATTATGCTGATGTATTGAATTATAATGGAGTTAGAGATGAAAACAATTACCATTAAATAAGAAGAACCATAAAGCCTAGATTTGTAAAATGCTATTGATTATACTGTCTCTGGCAGTGCATAATGAGGATTTCTTCATTGACTTTGTAAAATGTAATATTCTGTATAAGAACGTAAATAATGATCTGCTTGGGTATCTAAGAATGTTTATAATGATCTGCTTGGGTTTCTAAGAACATTTATAATGATCTGCTTGGGTATCTAAGAACATTTATAATGATCTGCTTGGATTTCTAAGAACGTTTATAATGATCTGCTTGGGTATCTAAGAACGTAAATAATGATCTGCTTGGGTATCTAAGAACGTTTATAATGATCTGCTTGGGTATCTAAGAGCTTTTATAATGATCTGCTTGGTTTCTAAGAACATTTATAATGATCTGCTTGGGTATCTAAGAACGTTTATAATGATCTGCTTGGGTATCTAAGAATGTTTATAATGATCTGCTTGGGTATCTAAGAACGTAAATAATGATCTGCTTGGGTATTTAAGAACGTTTATAATGATCTGCTTGGGTATCTAAGAACGTTTATAATGATCTGCTTGGGTATCTAAGAACGTAAATAATGATCTGCTTGGGTATCTAAGAACGTAAATAATGATCTGCTTGGGTATCTAAGAACGTTTATAATGATCTGCTTGGGTATCTAAGAACGTAAATAATGATCTGCTTGGGTATCTAAGAACGTTTATAATGATCTGCTTGGGTATCTAAGAACATTTATAATGATCTGCTTGGGTATCTAAGAACTTTTATAAAGATCTGCTTAGGTATCTAAGAACGTTTATAATGATCTGCTTGGGTTTCTAAGAACGTTTATAATGATCTGCTTGGGTTTCTAAGAACATTTATAATGATCTGCTTGGGTTTCTAAGAACATTTATAATGATCTGCTTGTGTATCTAAGAATGTTTATAATGATCTGTTTGGGTATCTAAGAACATTTATAATGATCTGCTTGGGTATCTAAGAACTTTTATAAAGATCTGCTTGAGTATCTGAGAACTTTTATAAAGATCTGCTTGGGTATCTAAGAATGTTCTGCTTGGGTATCTGAGAATGTTCTGCTTGGGTATCTGAGAATGTTCTGCTTGGGTATCTGAGAATGTTCTGCTTGGGTATTTGAGAATGTTCTGCTTGGGTATCTGAGAATGTTCTGCTTGGGTATCTGAGAATGTTCTGCTTGGGTATTTGAGAATGTTCTGCTAGGGTATTTGAGAATGTTCTGCTTGGGTATCTGTGAATGTTTGTTATGATGTTGGTAACTGTTGCCCTTACATTGATAGCTTGTTACATGTGTATGCTTTGTTTCCCTTCAGGAGCTGCCCCACACAATCGGGGAGCTGCGGAAATTAACCAACTTCAATGTGGATAGAAACCGGCTCACAGAGATTCCCACAGATGTATGTTAACCATTCAGTATACTCCATATTAACTAAATATTTAATGTGGTGTACAACTGTTCATAGTGCAATGCTAACTTAGTAATATTGCACACCTTTGAAGGTCACAGTGACCTTGAACGCAAAAATATTGTCTGTGATAACTTGACAATGCCTGCACCCATGGCCCTCAAACCCTAAGGTCTTAATGTCAAAGGTCAAGGTCACAACTCATAGTTATTAAAATTTCTTCATATTTACATATTCCTTGCTCCTAAGAGGATACATGTTTATCTGCAAATATCAGCTATCATCTGAAAATGATTAAAAAGTACCTACTATCCTCACACTTTCATTGGTCATAATCTTAAAACTGCCCCAAAGGCATCCAATGACAAATCGGCTGTCATTTCAGTCCATGCAAATTTCATTCAATTGCACAAATATTCTTGACAACATGGGGCTCAGGGGAGGGGGGGCATAATGTTTGACAATCATCTCTTGTTATAACTAAAATTGAAATGAAGGGTCTTAAGTGTGACATTGCACTTTAATAAGTGAAATGTTTAAAGCTGACTAAACTTTAGCCTGTTAGCAGATTTAATGTTGGCAACAATTTTCTATTTGAAGTTGTTAAAATTGAGCTATATTATTTACCTTGGTGAACAAAGACCAAACTGCAACTGTCGGTTACTCATTTCAACTGAAATTTAGTTAACCCAAGTCTAAACTGATTCCATTTACAATGGCTTTACTATCGCTGTTCGCCAAAGTAAAGCATCTACTAGTGTTTGAAAATCGGACTCCATTTGCTATCGATAATCAAATCAAATCGGACCAAGCATTTGAAGAAGGTTTTATGAAATATATAAACAAATAAAAACAATTTGTGATTTTGGGAGAGTTTGTAAGTTTTTAAGCAAAAGTGTTTACATTCACCACATTTGTTTAAGAGAGTGACCTTCCATGTTAAAATGACTTTAAGGAGAATTTACCGGAAACAAATATTGACATTTACTGAACTTTTACCACAACAAAAAAATTGAGTTACTGGAAGTAACATTAGGGACATCGATTTTGGACAACCACTATTGATTGTCGCCGACAAAGCATTGTCAGCGACGATTTATCGATTGTACTCAATTATCGTTTCATCACTAGCATCTACTGTCACATTTTTAAATAATTATAAACAATATAGCTAATTTTAACTTTTGTAGATGTTTTATCATTGTTACAAACATTATGTTCGCATGACATGAAATAAGAATAAGAATAATTGTTATATGACCTTTTAATCCAGCTATAAGGCAATGCAATATATTCGAAGTGATGCTGTATGCTTAAAACTAGAAAATGTCATTGCATTGTTATTATTTTCCCCAGATTGGTCGATGTAAGAAACTCGACATCCTGTCAATGCGGGACAACCTCCTCCTCCGTCTGCCACAGGAACTTGGCTACCTGAAAGAGTTACATGTCCTTGATGTCTCCGGAAACAGGTAACTAGTCTGGTCTCTGGGTAATCCAGCTTTATCTCGAATGTATGTTGTAGTATTCGGACTAGCAGAGTTACAGATTAGGGTTAAAGTTTGGAATAAAATAATGTGTGTCATTTTCTATATAAAATCAAACATGATACTAAAATTGTTGTCAGTGCATGCCATTACAAAGATGATTTTACGACCATTGTGGGTACAACTGTTTTGACCTAATCAAAGATATGGTATAGAATCACTTCAATTTCTATGCAGTGATTTCCCTTGTCAAGCATTGTGTTTAATACAAAGGAAGGAAGCACTATGCAGTGTTTTTAATCAGTTAAGCTCTGCTTTTAGGATCAAGCCTATTGTGTATGTAAAATATACATTTGTGTTTGCACTTTAATGTGTCATTACATTTTAACAATCGCCATAACATTTTATTGAGTGAAGCTAAGGTGTACCTTACACATGAATATTTACACAAGGGCTTACAATACACTTGTACAGAATATCTATAGTTCTGGGCTAAGCTATTGGAATTCCTTACCTTCACTTCCCAAAGCAGGCAAAAATGGTCAAAACCAGGAAATGGCATTTCGATCAGCTTAAACAAGACAAATGCATTTAAAAGTCATAATGTAACTGAACTAGTATAATTAAATAGCTTCTTGACAAAAATGACACTTTTCGAATACTTTAAAACAAATCAGTTTGTTCTCTAAATTAATCTACATGTCCTGTAAGTATCTGAGAACCATGTGCAGCCATTTTTAGTTTGCGCTAAACTATAACAAATTAGTATAATGTAACCTACCATTCCAGACTGGAGTACCTTCCTATCACTGTCACCAACCTGAATCTGCGTGCCCTGTGGTTATCAGAGAACCAGGCCCAGCCCATGTTGAAGTTCCAGACAGACTTTGATGAGCGGACGGGCCAGAAGGTCCTCACCTGCTTCCTTCTGCCACAACAGGCCTTCCACACCGAGAGCATGGGTGGGTAACACTGTAGGACATGGAGTTTGTGTGTATATGATTGGGTGGGGCGGGCATATTAGGGGGGTGGGATGGGCCAGAAGGTCCTCACCTGCTTCCTTCTGCCTCTACAGGCCTTCCACACCGAGAGCATGGGTGGGTAACACTGTAGAACATGGCATTTGTGTGTGTGATGGGGTGGGGGCGTGCATATTATGGGGTGGGATGGGCTGGAAGGTCCTCACTTGTACCTCCTGCCACAACAGGCCTTTTACACTGAGAGCATGGGCGGGTATCACTGTAGGAGATGGTGTGTGAGGGTGGAGGTGGGGATCAGGGCAGACCAGATGGTGTGTTAATAATGGGGTATGGGTATAAGGGAGGGGAGTATTCTGTAGTTGATTGTGTGTATATGTTTTACTGGGGTGGGGAGGGATGTGGGGATAAATAATTTAAATATAGGCAGGGAGTTTTTCAAAATTCTATAACTCTTGTTCTAGTGTATGTCTCCAAGATATCAGCTTTGTTAAGAAGCATGAAAAGTTGGTAGGATTATGTTAAGATGCATTTTTTTCAACAAGTGCAGTCACAAATGAGAACAAAAATGCAGTCTCTTGCTGTAGTCATATTAATTTACAAAATGTATTATGAAAAGGCCAAATTGTTATTTGTATGGTTGTTAATCAGAAACCCCAGCCCAATTTTTCGAAAGTTCTGAAGCGTAACAGGATAAGTAGCTTATTTCATTAAGCCAAATTTCTCACTTAATGTTAGTTTTACTATAACAAAATTAGTTGATCTTGACTATTAAAAAGATTTTAGACCTAAAATAGTCCAAAAATTCTAAAGGATGTAAATATAACACAAACTATACCAAAACAAAAAGAATGAGCTCATCTTAATCCTGTTATAAGTGACTTAAGATGTTTCGAGAAAGGGGGTCAGTGCTTTATATCTTGTCATTAGTGTAAACACCTTGTAAATAAGAAATTGGTGTAATGTTTAACTCTCCAACCCCAAAATTCTGACAGTTGATGAGGTGGATACAATGGACCCTATTGTGCGGATGGAGCTTGCCAACAGGGCTCGATTTGGGGCAAGAGGGGCCCTTATTTTGGGAAAAGGGCCAGCGGGTATGTGGTGGAATGGCCCCGACTGGTTTTATGTAGCCCTGTTCTGATAACACTGCATTTAGCCCATATATGAGGATTAATATTCATGAGTTATAATTTTGTAGTCTTTGATTGAAGGATGCTAGACCACAGTTGGACATGTAGCTCTAAATACTGGGGAGTTTACGGTGAAACAGTTCAAATGCTACATGTAATTCTTGCGTTGATAGTGTTCTAAAGTTATGAACCCTATATTACAATCAACTATGTAATCGGAAATCAGAAGTTTTAACATTCGAACTGTTTCATTGATATTGATGGTAACGCATTTATGCACATGTATGATAAATGTATATGTTTGAAAGATAAGACTTCCAGACTAGGAGCAATAGTTTAAGCTGAGCCAACATAATGAAATTTTGAAATTGTTTTGCCAATATTTTAAAAGGCTTTTAAATTCACCATACATCATGCTAATGTCAGAGTAATAAATAAGTTATTTATTCTCTGTTATAAGGAAACAGTTTTCACCAAAGAGAACTATTGCTTCTAGTTTTACATTAATATTCTATATGTATTGTTGTGATGTTCCTTGTCCATTGTTGCAATAGAGTGATGTCCCTTGTCTGTTGTTGCAAAAGAGTGCTGTCCCTTGTCTGTTGTTGCAATAGAGTGATGTCCCTTGTCTGTTGTTGCAATAGAGCGATGTGCCTTGTCTGTTGTTGCAAAAGAGTGCTGTCCCTTGTCCATTGTTGCAATAGAGTGATGTGCCTTGTCTGTTGTTGCAATAGAGTGATGTGCCTTGTCTGTTGTTGCAAAAGAGTGATGTCCCTTGTCTGTTGTTGCAATAGAGTGATGTCCCTTGTCTGTTGTTGCAAAAGAGTGATGTCCCTTGTCTGTTGTTGCAAAAGAGTGCTGTCCCTTGTCTGTTGTTGCAAAAGAGTGATGTCCCTTGTCTGTTGTTGCAAAAGAGTGATGTCCCTTGTCTGTTGTTGCAAAAGAGTGATGTCCCTTGTCTGTTGTTGCAAAAGAGTGATGTCCCTTGTCTGTTGTTGCAAAAGAATGCTGTCCCTTGTCTGTTGTTGCAAAAGAGTGATGTCCCTTGTCTGTTGTTGCAAAAGAGTGCTGTCCCTTGTCTGTTGTTGCAAAAGAGTGATGTCCCTTGTCTGTTGTTGCAAAAGAGTGCTGTCCCTTGTCTGTTGTTGCAAAAGAGTGATGTCCCTTGTCTGTTGTTGCAAAAGAGTGATGTCCCTTGTCTGTTGTTGCAAAAGAGTGCTGTCCCTTGTCTGTTGTTGCAAAAGAGTGCTGTCCCTTGTCTGTTGTTGCAAAAGAGTGATGTCCCTTGTCTGTTGTTGCAAAAGAGTGCTGTCCCTTGTCTGTTGTTGCAAAAGAGTGATGTCCCTTGTCTGTTGTTGCAAAAGAGTGATGTCCCTTGTCAGTTGTTGCAAAAGAGTTATGTCCCTTGTCTGTTGTTGTGTGGAACTGATTGTCCTTGTCTTTTGTTGCGTGGGAGAGAGGAACAAGTGTACCCGATACTTGCAGACATAATTATAGCATTATCGAGACATGAGATGTTATTTATGGCATGCAGCCATGTTTAGAAATTTTCCTACAACCTATAGCAAATAAAACATCTTAACAATTCTGAACTGCTAATGAGTTGTGTTTTACTGACTGGATTCTGTCGAGTCAGTTAATTAGAGGAAAGCAAGGTAGATCTTTATCATGGTGAGGATATTTGTCTAGTTCAGGAAACATTATAAATCAAGTATATGGTATTATTCCTGTATGTCGTAAAAGCATTACATCGATAACAACTAAATGGCAGATAGAATTCATTTATTTGTATCTTGTTTGTAAGAGTAATTTGTAGTCTGAGTGAATAGACTAGGCTTAGTGTTTCATGGACAAATTGTATGTTATCATTATTGTGTTGCCTGCGAAGCCTAGTAGGCAAATAGGGATTTTTTTGTCAGGCATTGTCCTCGTCTGCAGCGTCACTTTTTATTTCTTATCAATTTCTTTTGAACAAATTTGTTGTGATGTCCACAAACATGGTATGCACATTAGTAATGGTCAGTAGATGTCCCCTTTTAAATTTGCGGGGAATAGGTCAAAGGTCAGTCCATAGACTAGGCTTTAAGGCAAGTGATTTGTCCAAGGATTTGCAGATTACTGCAGATCTAATGACTCCACATAAGGCATGGTGGACTTTCAACAAATAAAACCTGAAAAATTTACTAATAGCATTAGTTTTACGTAAAGGAGTTTTAATTTGTTTAGTTTACCAGATATTTTTTAGTGCAGTCTTAACATTGTATCACTTTGCATATTTGCATTTTGTTAATGTCATTCATAAATCCCATATGTTTCACTTATTCCTGCATATAACATACATGTACATATACGAGGGTTGCTAGGGAAGTTTTGAGACTGAGTCTTTATACAAACTACCGTAATAATAATAAGAGACAATCAAGTAAGTGGTTCTCACACACCACATAAAAGCATATTAGTATGTTTTAAAATTTTGAATGTTGTTACTATTTTTAATATGTTTTTTTCACGTCAAGTATGTTGATGGAAAACATTTGTCAACATTTCATTGAAAGATAGTGCTAGAGGAAAAAGTCACTTCTTTTTAAAGTGTACTTGAGAAATGATAAGATGAGTGGAGATTGAGACTGAGATTTGACTTAAGTATTTTTGTGATAATGCGGCCTGTCAACATAAAACACAGTCACAAAACTCTGAACACCCCTCGTTTATCATAGAATCATGGATATGGTTTTCTAAAGCATTAAATGTATGGATTTGTCTCCATGTTTTTTAGTTACAAATGTTTAAGGGTTACAAATCCATTAAGCATCATTATTTTTCAGCTTCTAAATATATCTGTGTTTCTGTATGAATTTTAGGTTTTTATTGGCAAGAACATTTCTTCACATCTTTTGTTTGTATGTTATTTTGACCGGCAATATAACAGTCCAACTGTTGACTGTTGCTTTTTCCTGTTTTCCTTATGCCTTTAACGCTTTTTCCTTTATACATGAAAATGAGTTTAAGCATTTCGTTTTTACACATGAATAGTGTTAATGCATTTCCTTCTTACATGTATAGAGTTGATGCATTTCCTTCTTACATGTATAGAGTTGATGCATTTCCTTCTTACATGTATAGAGTTGATGCATTTCCTTCTTACATGTATAGAGTTAATGCATTTCCTTTTTACATGAATAGAGTTAATGCATTTCCTTCTTACATGTATAGAGTTAATGCATTTCCTTCTTACATGTATAGAGTTAATGCATTTCCTTCTTACATGTATAGAGTTAATGCATTTCCTTCTTACATGAATAGAGTTGATGCATTTCCTTTTTACATGAATAGAGTTGATGCATTTCCTTTTTACATGAATAGAGTTGATGCATTTCCTTCTTACATGAATAGAGTTGATGCATTTCCTTCTTACATGTATAGAGTTGATGCATTTCCTTCTTACATGAATAGAGTTAATGCATTTCCTTCTTACATGTAAAGAGTTAATGCATTTCCTTCTTACATGTATAGAGTTAATGCATTTCCTTCTTACATGAATAGAGTTAATGCATTTCCTTCTTACATGTATAGAGTTAATGCATTTCCTTTTTACATGAATAGAGTTGATGCATTTCCTTTTTACACATGAATAAGAGTTAATGCATTTCCTTCTGACATGAATAGAGTTGATGCATTTCCTTCTTACATGAATAGAGTTGATGCATTTCCTTCTTACATGAATAGAGTTGTTGCGTTTCCTTTATATATAAAATAAGTTAAAGCATAGGTAAAGGGTTTCAATGAATGGAAGTTTTTGGAATCATTTTAAGTAGTTTCACATGGCTTCTTATTATTAAAATGATAAAAAAAAAATGACAATTTTTATTTCCATACAAAATCAATATTCTTAAGCATTTGAAACTGTGCTGTCTGTGTTTTCTATGGTTAACATTAAATGGAAACACACGAGTAATACTGGATTATTAAAAATACTGCATTTTCTATCAATTTATAAAAAAAAATTGTTTCTCACACTTCCAGAAAGTATGAAATTAAATTTGATCACGTAGAAGATGGCCTTATTTTGCATACATGAACATTACTGAAAGTGTCTCTTATCGATGGTGTGACAGGAGGTGTTATTATGTGTATTCAGGATGCAAGTTTGCCAGATCACATTAAGTTGGTACTTTTGGGGAAAATGCTCATTAGTTCTTTGAAATAAAGATCAATTTATTTTGTTTAATTAAGGTCTTCATTCATAGGAATCCCCTTAAATACTTAGAAGATTTCCTTAATCAATTGATTTTTTCTTACTCCTGGAATATGGAGATTTCAGTTTTTTGAGCGAGGAGTGATATCAGAATTATGATAAAAAGGAAGCTTTATAAGAGGTTCTAAATGACAACTGTTCATAGATGTAAAAGAACAATGTTTTTTTCATCGAACTGTAGTGTTTGTATTGTTAGCAGATAAAAATAGTATAGGTATTGCATGGACACTGACCAATGCACATTTCTCTATTCTGTAGGCATAATTTAGTAAAATTAGAGTATTTTTCCAGCTGCCTGACCTACTTATTACAAAAGTAATTTTTCTACAGTATTTTAATATCGTACATTGTACAGGGATGACCAAATGCAATCAGAATTGGAAGCATTCAAATTCAGACTATCCTACAACTATCCTACAACTTGTTAATTAAGTCTGATAAGGCTGGGTATTGGCATCAAAAATAGTAAAAAGTACCTTCGAATGGATGTAAATGACTTTTGAAACAATTTCAGCAATGGTGTAAGGTATTCCTGCATTGGGCCTGAATCCTTCATGCTTAAACATAATTTTCTGGCCCCAATTTCTCCAAACTTCCTAAGTCCCTGATAGCAGGATTAAGCTAAACTCACTATTTTTGTTTTTAAATAATTTGTATAATATTTACTTCTTTAAGAGTTTTTTAACTTTCAAAAGGAATTGACTATATGTTAATTACATTAAACCATTTTTCATTTATCAAAATTTAATCTAAGTATTATTTTGGCTAATTGAAATAAGCTACTTAAGCCTGTTTAGAAGTTTCGAGAAATTGGGGCCAGGATTTTCAGAATTGGGATACTTTGGTCTGTTAAATCACTTAACACATTGTCGACAATGATTTTATGAGTGAACTCCCCTGTATTTACAGAGAACCTGCTGCAGGGCTCTATAGCTACTGATAAGGACAGCCGACTGAGCTGGAAGGATGACAGGCCTGAGAAAGTACGGGAAAGTGTCATCAGGTTTGCCGAGACCAACGATGATGAAGAGGAGAGTGATGATAGTGACTTTGACAAGGTGACATTGGTTTTGGATTATGGAAGAAATATTCTACTCATGTTTTGTAAAGGATCAGCTTTTATTCTTTTTGTTTTGAAATATATAATTTTTAAAGAAAAATAAAGTGCAAGTTTATTTTTTATAAAAAGGAATTAGACAATCGTTCTTACTCAAAATAGTCAGAGTCAGAATCAAGCAAACTGGTGTCCGAAATTCACATCAGGATAAATATCCTAAAGATAATAAAAAAGACATCATTTATTTTTATTATAATTAGTAAGAATAAAAAGCTTATCATTGAAGTTTCATAACTCTGCTGTAAGTTATACTCAAATTAATGTCCTTGCCATTATCAAGTGGTTAATGCCTGCTATTACAAACTATGACTTGTATCAGAATTACTGTCGGTCATTTCTACAAAGATAAAAGCCTAAATGAGGAGATTTTATTTAAAACCGAAGACGATTCTTAACAAAATAATGTTCAGTAGCAGCTTAGTTTTGAATGAACTTATGGAGTTGTAGACAATTTTCTCAAACAAAAGCTCAGGTTTTAATAGTGTTCACACAAGTATGTAGGATTGGGCATTGATGAATACCACTGAAGTTTTTATTTACATATTTAAACCAGAATAGTTTTTTAGGATCCTTCATTTATTTACCTCATTGATTTGAATTGAACAGATGTTGAATATGTTGTTAACTAGTATTTAATCAGTTGACCTTTCAGCCATTTTTTTACTTGAAAGTAAAGTGACCAGTATTTCATTTTATTCATTTGTTAACTTGAAATTGAAGTGACCAGTATTTTGTTTTCAGCCGTTCGTCCGCCATGACACGCCCCATCCAAAGGAGCTGAAGGGCAAGCATCCCAAGTTCAAGGCCACCAAGGGCATTGACGGGCATGTGATCCCACATCATGAAGATGCCAAACAGGTAGGCGCAATAAGCTGGCATTTTTGTTAATCTAAGCTCACTTACGTTGTCAGATTTTAGGAGGTTTATAGAAGGAATATATGGGAGGGTGCTGCACCCTGTTGTTTTTGGAAGCACCCTTCTGCCCCCTTGGAGACCAGAATGTGCACCCTCCTGCCTTCAAGGAATTAAATGCTTAAGATAATCAAATATATTTCTTTTCTTTTGATTAAAACTTGAAATATGATTATGAATTCAAACACACTACATATTTAGTAGTTGAAACCTAATGTTTAAATATGCACACTTTATAACATTTTTCTATGAATTTCATAATGCTTTAATTATTCACTGCCCAATACAATGTGCCTTTTTGTCCCTCAGCATACTGTCCCATTCCTGCAGCCTCCTGTCCTTTTTAAAACCTGGCCAAAGCCCTACATTTAGTATTTATTATAATCTACAGCTATGAAGGCAGTAGTGAGCATATTGTCTTAGTTACCATGGCATGATCATGACAATATGAAACTGGTATGAAATATAATTGTAAATTATACAGCCAAGATCTAAAAATGTTGTGCCATTATGTCAAATTGTCATGGTGAACGAGTTTATTATGCCCCCTTTTGAAAAAAGTGGGGTATATTGTTTTGCACATGTCGGTCGGTCGGTCGGTCGGTCTGTCTGTCTGTCGGTCGGTCGGTCGGTCGGTCGGTCGGAATACCAAATGGTTTCCGATCAATAACTTGAGAACGCTTTGACCGAGGGACCTCATACTTGGTATGTGTATTGGTCATCACCAGCAGATGAACCCTATTGATTTTGAGGTCAGTGGGTCAAAGGTCAAGGTCAGTGTGACCTTTACATGAAAAACGGTTTCCGATCAATAACTTGGGAACGCTTTGACCCAGGAACCTCATACTTGGTAGGTGTATTGGTCATGACCAGCAGATGAACCCTATTGATTTTGAGGTCAGTGGGTCAAAGGTCAAGGTCAGTGTGACCTTAACATGAAAAACGGTTTCCGATCAATAACTTGAGAACGCTTTGACCCAGGGACCTCATACTAGGTAGGCTTATTGGTCATGACCAGCAGATGAACCCTATTGATTTTGAGGTCAGTGGGTCAAAGGTCAAGGTCAGTGTGACCTTTACATGAAAAACGGTTTCCGATCAATAACTTGAGAACGCTTTGACCCAGGGACCTCATACTTGGTAGGTGTATTGGTCATGACCAGCAGATGAACCCTATTGATTTTGAGGTCAGTGGGTCAAAGGTCAAGGTCAGTGTGACCTTAACATGAAAAACGGTTTCCGATCAATAACTTGAGAACGCTTTGACCCAGGGACCTCATACTAGGTAGGCTTATTGGTCATGACCAGCAGATGAACCCTATTGATTTTGAGGTCAGTGGGTCAAAGGTCAAGGTCAGTGTGACCTTTACATGAAAAACGGTTTCCGATCAATAACTTGAGAACGCTTTGACCCAGGGACCTCATACTTGGTAGGTGTATTGGTCATGACCAGCAGATGAACCCTATTGATTTTGAGGTCAGTGGGTCAAAGGTCAAGGTCAGTGTGACCTTAACATGAAAAACGGTTTCCGATCAATAACTTGAGAACGCTTTGACCCAGGGACCTCATACTAGTTGCCAATTAAGGGGCCATCTTATCAAATGGAAATGTTAAACTAGGTTTATTTGAATTTACAAGTTAAAATCATAAACCAATTTTAGGCTGGGGCTGAATTTCCTGATCTTAGGATATTTTTGCATTGGTGTACACTAAAAAAAAGCTACAATGAGTGGTCTAGTGATATAATTGTCCATCTCGATATAATTGTCCATCTCTAGCTAAAAAGTCCAGGGTTTGAGACTCAGCAGGGTACATTCTCCTGGCCTAAACTATAATATACCAACTTAGCTTATGTTTCATGTTTCACTGTTATTTACCACTCCAGGTGAGCTCATTCGTCCCCCAGCGTGAGAGTTACGCCCTGGCTGACATGACGATGGAGATTCCACCACCAAAACGGGAGAGACCTCACCCACCAGAGAGAAAATCCTCCATCCGGGAAGAACCTGTCGTTGTCAGAGGTTTGTGAAGCTTACAGTGTGTAATTTGCTTGTCAATGAATTTATCCTCTCAAATATGTATAAGTTTAGATGCTCAGAAAAAACTTGTAGTTTGAAGTTGACCTTATATCTGCCATTTGACTTATATCTGTTTTTCAATTTGAAATTTGTCTGGAGATTGTCTGAATTGATGTTAAAATTACTGGTATTATGGGAGCACTGGTCAGAAAACGATATTCAAATTCAAAAATAGGCTTCAATCTTTCATAACATTTAAGTAAGATTTATACCTGTAATTGTACCAGATTTAATTTCATCTCCTGAACTGGAAACTTAGAGCCACAAATTTAGGCAAAGTAGATCTCCTTGTATGTATACATTTTAAGTCTGTAACAATTCATGTATACTTCAGCTCCAGAACTGGAGACAAAACGACTGGATTCAGAACCCCGCAGTAAATACATCGAAGAGAAAACACCAGCAGACGATTATGAAAGTGAAGAGGAGGACCCACCAAAAGAATCCCAGCCATTGCTACGTGAGGTAACCATAGTGACAACCACAATGACGATTCCGCAGCCCGCCGCCTTGGAGGAGGATCGTGATGCGGATGAGGAGGAAAATGAGGATTCAGATGAGGATGAAGAGGAAGATGAGAAAGATGAGGATGAGGATGATCGAGACGATCAGCATGACGATGAGGTGGTAAGTGTTGAAGATATTGTAGTGACACGGCTAGTAAGGAATATGCCCACTATTTGGCTTCATACCAAAGTATCGCATGTTGCCAAGGTTTCAGTGTTTGGTTTTCATTTAGTAATGGTTAAATGTAACCTAAAATGTTACTTCCTGTGAGGACGATTTGTAATTGACATTCTTATGAATTGTTGATTTTTAAAAACTCATTTTAAGAAAGTGTTATCACTGTTTCCGTTACATCTTATGCATTGTTAATTGTCCGGAACTTGGTTTTTCATTCAGGTTTTGAGTTTTGATCTGTTTATAAGTGGCCTGAAGCATGTACCCACTCTGTTTCACAGGAAACATTGAAGTGGTCAGAAGCTGAAGATAGTACAGGAAGTTAATCAAGGATATCTTTCTTGAGTGATCATGTATTTTATATCAAACAATTAATAGTTATAATTACAACTGCATGAACAACTAATTTGAAGTCTATTTATAATGACGAAATACATGCGAACAGCAAAGTGAAAACAAATATTTATTAACTGAATTTAAAGGAAGGGATTTCCTTAATCATTCAAAGCTTCATGGATCATTATGTGAAAATTTAAGTCAGGGTTGCCTTGATAGGAACGTTTGGAAAATGTATAAATTAAATCAAGAATTCTGGAGGATGAAACATGTAAGCTGTATTGCTTAAATTATATTTCTGTATAAGTTGTTATCAAATACTTTGTTATTTCTTGTGATGAAACTTTATTGTTTTGCAGCTATTTATTACTTCGTGATATTACTGATGTTATATGTTTATGCACTTATGAGTATGAAAGTAATGTAACTTGAACGGGAATATTCTTTAATTCTACTTGAATGGGGATAATCTATAAATCCTTTATAAGATAATAATAAATATATAAATAATTTTCTCAGTATCCGCATTGAATGTCTTTGCATAATGAATGTTTTTCATATCCATATTTAGGGTTTTATATATCCATATTTCTGCTCCCAGGACGATGAAGAAGACAGTGATGACTTGTACCAGGAGAAGCGTGTCGGCTTCGCATCTGATCTTGACTTCGAAGAGGACGATCGTAAGACGCCGCTACGTCGACGAGACACACCACATCACAAGAAGGGGAAGAGAATCGTCATTACTGATGACGCCAAGGACAAGGTCCTTGAAATACTGGCACAAAAGAAACAGGATAATGTAAGTGACTGGCCAGTATCAGACTTTGCAACCATAGCTGAAAGTGGATCTTATATAGTCAATTTGTCTCTGGTTCTGTCAAGTTTTTGTTTCCGTAAATACATGTTAATGATGCTCATTTGTAATCACTGTTAGTAATTGATATTAAGGAAGTTGTGCATTAAAAGTATACAATGTACCATTGGTCTGCAGTGAATTTATTTGTATGTATTTTTATGCCCCAAGGGGCATATAGATTTGCCATTTATGTCTGTTCGCCTGTGCATGATTCTGTCCATAAGTATTATGTGAACTTGTGTCATTCAAAACTCCAAAAACATTTGTCCAAGAGTCTTGAAACATTAGGGGAAAGTTGTTGAGATGAAGATTTTCTGAATCAAATGCACATGTATGGTTCATGTAAAGGTTTTGTTCACATTTTTTCCATTTACTTATAGGAGACAGAGGTAGTTGAGGAAGAAATCCGTGTGTCCATTCACAGACAACCTGGCATGGGGCTGGGTATATCTATAGCTGGGGGCAAGGGATCCACACCCTTCAGAGGCATGGACGAGGTAGGCAATACTTGATATGTACAGGGTTGTAGTCAGGATAACATTTTCATCAAAGCAAGAGGGTAGCTTTACTTAGAATATTTTCTTTTGTTGAATGATTCTTCATGAATGAGCAAGCATTGTCTTTGCATAGGTCAACTGAATCACAAACACACTTTGGTAAAACTGGAATGGTTCTGGTAAAAAGATCTCTTACAATTTATTTTGAAAGTAAAGAGTTCAGTAAAAGCAGTCACTTTTGGTCTCTGCTCATAGGCTTATAGTTTGTTTATCTAATCTAATATCATAGCTAAGCTGTCTTAATTGGGTACCTTTAACTTGTTTGATCCTTATCTATTGTATGAAGGGTAAAACAAAAGAGCTTCATTTTGTGTATTTGTAGAGCATCTTCATTTCGCGGGTGACGGAAGATGGACCAGCCGGCCAGGCGGGCATTCGGGTCGGGGATAAACTACTTTCTGTGAGTACTTAAAGCATTAGTTGGTGGTCGAGTCATTTTCATTGGTTAAACACTTGAGCTTGATTGCTTATTTTTCATTTCTGGGGTTCTAAAGTTTAGGATTAATCCTGAAGGTGAGACTTCAGACTTAATTGTACAGTCACTTTTGAATAACACTTGAGATACTTCAAAGACAATTGTCACTTACTATGACAGCACTTGTTAATGTTTTTAAGTATCTTGCAGTTATATTGAAATCTGCCTAACTTAACAAAATAAAAAATATTGATTATCACAATGATAAGTCCGTTTAAAATCAAATTATTCCACAAATTATATCAAAACAAAGAGTGATATAAACTTGATCCTGTTTTAAGGGACTTGAAGAAACTTGGGCCAGGGGAAACAAAAGTTCTCGAAGAATGCCCACATGTTCAGCTTGGTGACCACAAACCAAAAGTTAAAACTTTTCCAGTGGTCGAAAATAGCATGAGCCCACAAGCCCTGCGCTAGTTAAATGCTAAATTTTTATTTAGCAGGGTTTGTTGTAAAAAATTATTCCAAGTACTACTGTAAACATTTGGACTTGTCCTTCCAAAAGTTTAATTTTGAAGACCGCTATTCTGCTTACATCATACAATTTTCCAAACCTGCTATCCCTCTTTTAGGTTAATGGTGTCACCCTCCATGACTCTGACCACTATGAAGCTGTTGATGTGTTGAAAAGCAGCGGTAATGACATCACCATGGTGGTTGGACGGGAATCCATTGTTCCTAAAAAATCTGAAGTGGAGGAAGAAGAAGAAGAGGAAGAGGAGGAAACTGAAGAAATAGAGGTGGGGTCAATAGAGAGATTGTTCTTGAACATGATGTATGGGAGGACATGACAGACATAATCTTGATCCTAATTGTTCAACATTTTGAGAATTAGGTGCTTTTTGACAGGAATCCTTAATGCTTTGATTTTATTATTTGGGTTAATCATCACTAATCAATAGTAAAAAAAATAACTTTTCTAAAGTAAAATGTTCTGTTCTTTGATCAACTTATTGTTCAGGGGCTGTATTTAATAAGCATCTTAGTAACAATTTTCAACTTAGTGAAAAAATGCCTTTTTTCTAATTTGAATTTTAAGGAAACGAACAATGCTTATACACCATTTTAGTGACCAAAAATATGTAATTAAGCAAGAAAATGTTCTAAACAATATATGCATATGAATAAATCTGCTGAAAAGTAGCGTGTATTTAAAATAATTGTTGTCAAAAATTACGAAATTCTCACTTAGTTGAAAATTTTCACTAAGATGCTTATTGAATACCGCCCCAGATTAATTTTGCCGATAATCTTAAAACTAAATGAAATCTCTGTCTTAATGGTTTGACAACAAATCCAGTTACTGAAATTTGTTCACTCTTTACAATTTAAATCTGATGATTCTGGTTCCAGGCTAACAAGGAAGAAGAGGAGCGTGAGGCCATCTCGGAGCCGGTTCCCCCGGCCAGTTTCGCAACTGTGACTTTCGAGCCGGAGCCAGGAACCGAGGTGTACGGAGAACAGGTGGAGACAACCCTGTACAGGAACGAGGGCGGGCTGGGTTTCAGCATCGCTGGAGGTCGGGGATCTGTGCCGTACAAAGGGAATGATAACGTGAGTTGTGATAGCGTGGTTAGAATCATACAGGTGGTTTAATCTAGATTTGTATTTTGGGGAACTTTAAGGAATTTGGGTTGTTGTATAGAAAACTACATGTATGTAGAAAATATTTAAGAAGAGGTATATGTACAAGATACAAGAATCTTTTTTAAGTCGGGTAAATGCAAACTAGAAGCATTAGCTCAATGAGCTATTTTCCGATTGTAAGAGATTCAAGTATTTGTTTTTGAAAGGTGACAGACATACATATAGAGAATTGTACCTATATTTATGCCCCCTTTTGAAAAAAGTGGGGTATATTGTTTTGCACATGTCGGTCGGTCTGTCTGTCTGTCTGTCTGTCTGTCGGTCGGTCGGAATACCAAATGGTTTCCGATCAATAACTTGAGAACGCTTTGACCGAGGGACCTCATACTTGGTATGTGTATTGGTCATCACCAGCAGATGAACCCTATTGATTTTGAGGTCAGTGGGTCAAAGGTCAAGGTCAGTGTGACCTTTACATGAAAAACGGTTTCCGATCAATAACTTGAGAACGCTTTGACCCAGGAACCTCATACTTGGTAGGTGTATTGGTCATGACCAGCAGATGAACCCTATTGATTTTGAGGTCAGTGGGTCAAAGGTCAAGGTCAGTGTGACCTTAACATGAAAAACGGTTTCCGATCAATAACTTGAGAACGCTTTGACCCAGGGACCTCATACTTGGTAGGCTTATTGGTCATGACCAGCAGATGAACCCTATTGATTTTGAGGTCAGTGGGTCAAAGGTCAAGGTCAGTGTGACTGTAAGCTGAAAAAAGGTTTTCTGATTGTCCATATTTTATTTTCTTATATAGTAGACAGTAGAAATTTATATGTCACTAAATGCATGAGTTGAAGTATCAGTTTTCAGTGAACATCTAGTTTAATTATGCCCCCCTTCGAAGCAGAGGGGTTATATAATTGCTTTGCACATGTCGGTCGGTCTGTTGGAAGACCAAAGCTTGTCCGAGTGATAACTCAACAATTCCCGGACCTATGGTCATCAAACTTGACATGAAGATTAGGTATGACCAGTAGATGACCTGCCTCATATGCATCCAATGACAAATCAGCTGTCATTTCAGTCCATGCATATTTCATTCAATTGTCCAAATATTTCTGGCAACTTGGCGCTCAGGGGGCATAATGTTTCACAAACATCTCTTGTTTCAATACAAATCACATTTGTTTTCCTCTTTACAGCGATTTTATTCATTTCTTGAGGTTTGTATAAGATGCAAGAATAAAATTGCTCGAGAATGCATTATTTTATTTTTATTTTCAGTTATTATTTCTTTTATTTTGATTTTGCCATCTAAGTTTTTGAACAGGGATGCCTTTAAGCCCTGTAACCTGATTGACTAGGTATGATTTGTCCCCATTGTTTGACATTAAATGTAAACGGCTTATGAAATACTAACTCATAACGTGCAGTTAAAGCCTTGGTTAGTTTAACAGTTTATAAAATAAAAGAATTTTTGCTTGACATAAAAAATAACAAGCTCTGCTTCCTAAATGCTCGAATTTATGCTAGCCCGGAGAGCATTTTACTAGTGCAGAGTTTGGGGGCTTGACCTTATTTTGACCACTGAATTACATTTGAAGACAGAAAAGAAAAGAAAAAACATCAGAAAGAAGTTTACCTTAACCATAACACTTGAAGTTATGATGATAACTTTATGATTAAAAAATGCATGGCAAATAAAGTCAAAGCATGTGTTAGAGGTTTTATCAGATGCATGAAAGAATGCATGACATTCAGATATTAAAAATTGTAATAAACAGAAGAATGATTTCAAGCGAGTGTTTGACCTCAGGAAAAAATGAAACCCAAAACAAACTGTTTTATTAACCAAGTGAGATAATCTCTTATAAAAAAAGTAGTATTTGAGTTTACTTTCATCAAAGTTCTAAGGCAGGCAGTGGGAACTTGCATATACAAGTTACACATCGCTTAAGAGTATTAATGTCACTGTCTCGGAAAAAGTGTGGCGCCAGTCCCTGGATTGAAACTGGTACACTGATTGCAAGTCAGGTGCTCTACCAACTGAGCTAACAGGCCCAGATTATGTTCAATATTTCTGAGTCAGACCTGTGTCAGTTACTGCCTTTAAATGAAATGTAAATTCAGCAATTCATCTCCGTTTCAGGCGATCTATATATCTCGTATTGTGGAGAGTGGACAGGCAGACAGGGACAGTAAACTGCTGGTCGGTGACAAGATTATATCAGTAAGTTGCCTCCCTTTGTACAGTGGTATTGTTATATTAACTGGCTTACCTATTGAAGAAAAATAATATATTGTTTTTGAAGCTTGGTGCTGGTAGATTCATTGCCTGTACTATCTTCGTGCTACAACTTGTATGTTAGCAAGACATCAAATATAAATATTTACTCTAAGAAAGGGATGAGATTTCCACAAATTTCTTGTTTCCTACAAATCCAATGGCTCAAGAGTCCAACAGGAAAATCACTCCCAAATTTATCGCCAGGAAACCCTCAGAATACTTTAAGTCAGGAGAGCCCTCAAAATGCTTCTATGAAAAATATATATCTTTGTAGGTTATCCTGGATAATGTATCCATGCACACTTTGTTACAGATCAACGGTGTGGACCTAACTGATGCCCGCCATGACCAGGCAGTGAATCTCCTGACCGGCCCAGACAAGGAGATTAGGCTTGTTGTTTATCGGGAAAACATTGTTAAAAAGGAGGAGGCAGAAAAGCATCCGCCCAAGGGTGAAAAAGTTGTGAACTTCACCCAACCCAGGATCATCTGGAATAAAACTGTTGCTACAACAATTCCTGCTGAAACGATCACGTTTAGCTCTGCTCCTCCAGCATACAATGAAGTAGTGGATGTGGACGCTTTTGAAAACAATCAAAACTATCCACCATCAAAAGTATCCCCAGTGTCACCACCACCACCATTGCAACAACAGCAGCAGCAGCGGCCCCCATCACCACCCTCACCGTCGCCACCCCCTCTCCCCTCTGTACCAGTTCCAACCCTCTCCCCTGCCCCAAAACAACAACACCACTCCCCCTCCCCCTATACCCATGCGATACCGGCCTCGTACAACTACCCCTCTCAGTCATCTCCCCCTGCACAGACATTGCAGCAGGCCTCATCCCCCTCGCTCAGTCCGCGAACATTGTCATCCGACTGGAGTTCTCCACCTGCCGCCATCCAGCCCCCAAAATTCCAATATCCCGGAATCAAACGACCCGGGTCACGATCATCAGCCACGGAACAAAACAGAGACTCTACTGGTGCAACTAAAAGAGACTCAAGTCCTAATGTCGGCTCTAGTGTTAGTGGTACTCCAAAACCTGCTGGGGATTATAGTGTATTAAACTCGAGTGTACATAGCGAATCTAGGGATGTAACTGACAGTAACAAATTTAGTGATAGGGAAACCCATTCTGGGCATAGAACTGTGACAGTAGAACGGCAGAGTTTAACAATGCCGGCAAAACCGGAACCTGTAGCCAATCATGTAGAAAAAGACTCTAGTAATAATAACGAGGAAAAGTACCCATTAGAAGACTGTGTGATAGTGAAAGCAGGCGGGCCGCTAGGGCTGAGCATAGTGGGTGGCAGTGATCATTCTAGTTCACCATTCGGGGAGGAAGAACCTGGAATATTTGTTTCCAAGGTAACCTAATACATTCTAGAATTTAAGATAATTGAAATGTCATGATGTTTTATAGTGAATGATTTTTTTTTATACAGAAGTAGATAAAAAGCTATCAAAAATCAAATTGGCTTTTGAATTGTTTTAGTTTGAAATTAAGTGATGTTTTCAAGTGTTTTTCAATTTCTGTCCTGATGTACTAGAGTCAATTCATGAAGTACTTGAGATTGAAGGTTGACTTATGAATGGTGATGCAGTGTTTTTTTATCAGCAAAAAATTTGGCTGAAATTTGGTTCCATTTACAATCCCAAAAAGTTAAGTTTTCCACAATATTAGATTCAAAATTCACAATCCAATTAAAGCTAAAAAAACAAATATATTTTTTTTACACTGAACAAGTAAAACTGGCACAGATACGTTTAAAAGCAGTTTTATTATCTTAAAATTCTTCAGATCCATGGTCTTAGGGCTTTACTTAGCTCCCTTGTTTGAAATAAACTGTGATAAATCCACCATTTTTGGCATTTTCAAGTGAATTTAAAAAATTTTTTTTTACAATGGATATATTGAATACCCACAATTTTTCATCCTTTTAATCAATTGATTTATTTGGGGGGGGGGGGGAGGGGGGGGGGGGTCTTCATATTTCTGGTATAAGAACAGTGTTAGTTTTCAGGGCTTTTTCTATAGTACCCACGGGTCCGACTATCGGACCCATTCCCAAAGAAAACTATAAGATATTTTTCCCAATCTTCAGCAAAAAATCCCAACCAAAAAAAAAAAAAAAAAAAAAATTTTTTTTTTTTTTTTTTCAGAAATTCTTTTTACCTGTACTGGTTCATTTTCAACATCCTAATAAATTATGTGATGTGAAGTTTTTTTAGTAATTGAACTCAGAAATCATTGTTTTCATTACATTCAGAGATATGAAATATTATCTGTCATGATTTATTGCAATAGATATTTACACCCCAAGGATTGATATTTCAGCCATTGTGGGTCTTTTAAAGTGAAAATAAACTAATATTAAATCATTTCCTAATTCACAGGAGACTAGACAGCTATTTCTTTTCACTGTAAAATTTCCCAATTTCCACATTTTCACGACGCAAAATTTCCCAAAATGTCTAGGGTCTTTTTCCCAAAATGGTCAGAAAAAGCCCTGGTTTTCTTAAAATTCAGCTCAGAATATAAGCACTTTATCACTTAGTTGAAAATTTTCACTTATATGTTTTATAAATACGGCCCCTGGTCCCATTTACAAAATGATGGAGAACACAGTGTAGATTTAGATTTAATATTAATGTTCTGTTTTTCCTAGATTATACCAGACGGGGCGGCCTCCAAGACAAACCTTCATATAGGAGACCGCATTCTGGAGGTTAACGGTCGAAACATGACGAGTGCTACCCATCAAGAGGCTGTTATGGCCCTAATAGCACCTACATATGAAATCAGAGTGAAAGTCCGGCATGACCCACCACCCAAGGGACTTCAGGTAAGGGCTGATAAAGCTGTAATTGCAAGCTTTTCTTTCAGTAATCGATATTTGTTCAAGATCGCAAACCCTTCACTGGTAAAATGCTTTTGTGACCTACTCAAATTTTGTATTTCATATAGCAAGGCTTGTTAAAAATATTGATGCCAAGCACTAGAATAAGCATCCTCGAACCCCCGCGTATCATAACCTATATGATACCCTGGGCAAATTGGCTAGGGAAACTTCGTAAATATTGAATGTTCATAAGCATTTTCCCACCAATGAAATAGCCGATAACAAAAAGGAAAGAATCTCCTTTGTGAAGAGCTATCGGCATATTTAACAATATCCTGTCTAAAACGATTTGTAAGTTGTGATCTCATTGGATTATTTCAAACCGAGATTACATCTCTAACTTCTCGGTCATTTCTGCACCGCATGAGGTGTGTCTCATGTGACCAATGAAGTGGCTGGATTTCACCTTATTAATTATTCAGTACAAGTACGAGATTTTTACAGCTGATTTACCCAGGTTATCATATAGGTTACGATACGCTGGGGTGCCGAGGATGTAGAATAAGAATTTTGACTGAAATATCCCAACTGTACTGTACAAACTATTTGATAAAAGTACAGTTAGGCTCATGACTTGATATACAATTGAAGAAACTTTTAATGTTTTACTTAAACAAGTTTTTTAATTTGTTAAAATTTCAAATCAGAATTTACTCAAATTCTTGATCTGTTAATTTTTCGGAAAATGTAAAATATAAAGAGTAATGCTTTGTTATTGTTACTGAAAGTAGATCTGCTACTACATTAGGTTTTGTCATTCTGGTAAATGATTTATCTACATATCATAATGAAGTGTTCAGGATGATCTACAATCGATCATAAAATCAGGCTATGAATTTTTTTCATTGACAGAATATGACTGTAAGTATTCTATATGTGATGTAACCAGTTATATACAATGGACAATTAAAGCCAGTCATAGCTATGAATGGACCTTTATGTTCATATACTCAGTATAAATTTAAAGTATATCAAGTTCATTACAAGGCACACATTCATAGCTTGCCCAATGTAACGAACCATGACAGCTATGCAATCCAACCTAAAGCACTGAAAAATATGCAAACCAATCCGAAGTACAATACCATGAAAAATTTACAATACAATCCAAAGTATTTTTAACCATAAAAAATATGCAATTCAACCCATTTAAAAGATGCACTGCTCCACCCAAAGTGTCACACAATGAAAAATATGCCAACTAACCCCAAAAAATTGCATACAAACCTTAAGCACTGTACCATGAAAGATATGCAGCCCAACCCAACGTGCCATTCCATTGCAATTATACAATCAAGTATTTGCCTTACAGATTCACATGAACATCTTGCATATTTAGCCTGTAAAATTGCCTATTGGCAGTATCTCGCTTTTATTGTTAAGAATTGTAGTTTGACATGGCAGACAGACAGACATGACATCACAATTTGCTTCGCTGCCTGCTGAAAAACAGCTTACTATCCAAGTCATTGTGAACATATTAGGTCAAATCTTAATGATTTAAAAGGGCTCGATTGCTCCACCCTTCTTTATCATTAAGATTTAGCCTAGTATGTTCTTACTATTAATAATCAAGGAACTGTAGACCTGCAGACAGTTCATATAATTGCAAAACACTTTATAGAAAATATAATATAGTAAACTGTTAAGAAAGAGATGTATAATTCACATGTTAACTGTGGTCAAACAAATGCATGTGGACTTGGATTCAGTATATTCCTTTAAAAAAAAAAGGTTTACAGTATGTTACTTGCTGACTTTAACAGTAATATTATTACAAAGAGGTCCCTGATGGAACATAACAATAACTTGCTGTGGTGTTCTTTGTTTGTATTTGATTGTAAAATTTCTGGATGGCGGTGAGGCTTAACAGGCTTTTCTCAGACTTTGCTTATTGTGTTTTTCATCTCTTGATTAAATGGGCTTACTATTACAGGAGGTGTCTATAAACAAGCGTCCTGGGGAGAAACTGGGTATGTCCATCAAGGGCGGGATGAAGAATTTCCCCGGGGATGAAAACAGTGACGAGGGGATCTACATCTCAAGGGTAAGTTGTTGTGTTCTACAGTCTATTCTTCTTCAGTTATGCTGCTGGTACAGGTGAGGGGATAGCATTTTCAAGGCTTTGGTCTTGAATTGCTACCATTTTGGGGAGTTTTTAGCTCTACTGGCCAAAGGCCAGAAGAGCTTATGCGATGGTAATGTGTACGTAGTATGTGCATCCGTGCGTCTGTAAACAATTGCTTGTGAACACGATACAGTCTTCAGTTTTGATTGTATCTCGATGAAACTTGTACAGTATCTAGATATCCATTAGAGCTTGGTTCCTTTCGAAAACCAGCCAGATCCGCCCATGCATGCCTAGATTATGGCCCTTGATAGTATAAAAAATGCTATTGTGTAAACAATTGGTTGTGAACACGATACAGTCTTCAGTTTTGATTATATCTTGATGAAACTTGTACAGTATCTAGATATCCATTAAAGCTTGGTTCCTTTCGAAAACCAGCAAGATCCGCCCATGAATGCCTAGATTATGGGCCATGAAAGTTTTAAAGAAATGCTTTCTATTTTTAGCCAGGTCTGCATGAGCGAATTCTATTTTTAGCCAAGTTTACATGTATATGTTAATTCAAGTCTAGAGTTAAGGGAGACAATTTGCAAGTCTAGGATTTTGAGAGAAAATTTGCTTTTTGCTTCTGCAGTTGATTTTGTGAAATACTCTGCCTTGTTCTTGTTGAAAGCCCAAAGGCCATTTTTTAGCTTTAAGTTCTGTAGATTGCGCATTCATCTTAACAAAATTGGTTGTGAATGTTTAAGTTATGCACCTGGTGTCTAGTGTTTTAGCCAGGAATTAAAAAGGGCAGGGTGGGCCAAAAAAAGGGCAGGGTGGGCTAAAATAGGGGCATGGTGCTTTCTTAAATGGGAAAACAATGCGCACAATATTAGCTTTGTATTGTTGTAAAACAACCATGTACCTTATCAAAGTACATGCATGTTCATGCACACATTGTAGTAATATCCCTACAGAATACTCTTAATTCTTTTTTCTTGTTCATTTTCACTTCAGACACTTTCTTTACCATCTCGGGTTGTTGTCACCAGGGCTCTCACAAGGCTGATTTTTTTGGGGAAGTCACTTCTCCCACCAGTCAAATTAGGGAGAAGTGGGGAGACTTTAAGGAGACGAAATACTTATCTTTAAACCTGAGATAAATATTGTGCCATGCCACAAAACTTTAAATTCACATTTACTTTGATTGCTTTTACTAGATGGAATGTTAAAAAAGTGTTCTTGTTTGGCCTATCAAAAGTGTACTTGTCTAGAGTCTCCTTTTTGCAATGTAAAGTTTACCTCCAAAAAAGTGTATAAAATAAAAACAAAGACATTTAAAAAAAATACCATTACAAAAAATCAGAATGGCCTTATATATGAGCTGTTAAAAACATTTAAGTGCAGGGGGCGAATCTTGTTTTGGTATGATCAGGATAGGGTACGAATGTCACATTCAGCTTTGCTGTTGTTTACTTGTCTTTGGTTAAATAAATTTTAATATGCTGACATTTTAAAACAAAATGACATTTAAAATCTCTATCCTTCATGAAAAACTCACTAATACTTAATAATAGAACTAGAAAATCGAAAAATAAACTCCGAAAAATGTTATGACAAAATGGCGGTGACTCGCCGAATCTTCTACTTTTAAACATCGTACAAATGAGGAAAATACTCTAAGTAAACGCTATATAAAGCAAATAAAAAAGTTTTGAGATATCAAAACAAATTTTCATTACGAACATTCAACACAAAAACTATCAAATATTGGTCATGAAGTCAAGTATTTGATTTTCTTAGCGCCACCGTCTGTTTTTCAATGACCGTCTGCTTCAAACGAAACACTGTTCTAAAAAGTGTGCCTTGTTTTTACACTGCAAGTATCAATTGTTTACTAATACTTGACAACATTTTTCATTCTTTCTTCGCGTTTTCTATCGCAATTTAACAAACTTTTAATCATTTTACCAGTGTCTTCTCTGATTGGTTAAAATGGGACGTTTTGATAATTGGATGATAGACGACCCAATTGTGTGATTAGGAGATTACCGATTATTAATTGCTAAATTAATTAAATTTGTAACAACATCGGCATCAAAGATCGACATTTAGAGGTACAACTTCGATGTCTCAGACAAGGAATAATGTGTCATAATGAACAGCAATTAGCACCCTGATTAGAAGCGTGAACTACCGTTAATCAGACCCGCGGTGATGACGGTCATGTGCCTTAGAACGCACTGATCTGTGACAGATTAGGAAACGGCGACATTGACCAATGAAATACTTTTAGGGCGTAACTGTGATAAACAACGATCTGAATGGCCAGAAGGGCGCAAGGGGGCGGGAAAAATATGACAGGGCGTGTAAAAAGGGGCAACGGGGCGGGGTCAAAAAAGGGCAGGGCGGGCCGCCCTTCCATTCCGCTTTAGCTAAAACACTAGGTGTCATTACTGGCCACACCCAGGGTTCACAGGTTTGGTAAACATAAATCTGGAAAGGTTTGAAAATCTTTTTGTGTGTTCGTGCATCCATCTCAGCACAATTGATTGTGAATGTTTGTTCAAATTGATCAATGTTGTCCTAGGATGCCCTTGACTTTGACCTTTTGACCAACTTTTTTTAACTTTTAAAACTACAGAAAATTTTACTATGAGTACAGTTTTGAAAGCATTTTTTTTGTCAGATGACTTTTACTTGGCACATATTAAAATAGTTCATGCAACTAATCTGCTTACAATACTTTCTGGGCTCAGATGTTGAACGTGCTACGTTTTCAGGTAACCCAAACACAAAACATAAACTATATGTCTGTTGCCTTTTACCCATACATACATGCTCTGGATTGATATGACCACAAAAGCCATGCCAGTAGAGCATAGGCCCTTTTGGGCCTTTTGTTTTCTTTTTGGTTTCGTCTACAGATTAACTCCCATTATCCATATTTTTTGGATTAATTTTTTAATAATAACTAGAATCATGCTTGTCGTGCCAACAGCCTGACAACATTTCATTTTTTTTCATTTTTTTTTTAATGTAAGCCAACATAACAGCTAATACCTCTCCTTTTCTATCTGTAGATAACGGATGATGGAGCAGTTGCACGTGACAGCAGATTGAAGGTCGGACAGCGGATACTGGAGGTGAATGGCCAGAGTCTGCTGGGAGCCTCACACCAGGTGAGTAGGGATTGTGATGCCTACTGTCCTACTGTCACAGGAGTGTGTGAAGTTTGATCTGTCTGGGTGCGATAATGGGCATTTGTTTAATGATGTAAGCTCAGGGCATGTGATTTAAAAATTGTATCAGATAAAATGCAGTAATTCTAAGGGGAAGTAATTATTTCGCTCGTATGGTAAAGTTTCAATCGTCATTCTTGTGATGGAGACTTTTGAGACTTTAAATTATTAACTTATGTTTAAAATGTTATCCTAACAGGAGGCAGTGCGAGCCCTTAGAAGTGTGGGAGACCGCCTTGTGATCATGATATGTGAGGGCTTTGACCCAGCCACCTTGGATGAACCCTCCCCAGACACCCCGAGCTCACCCCTGGGCTACATACCCCAGATGAGGAAGGCCTCCGTCTCCAGTATTGACAAAGAGGATGCTGAACATCTACTTATCATGAAGGTACGGTGACTGTGTGGTTTGGTGAGGTGTATAGGTTGATGGCTTCCAGTGTTTCAGGAGTGTCCAGATTTGCAGGAAATGCTCTTATTTTGATGAATTAGCTCTCAGAAAGAGGTTAAAATATATAATTAACATGTTCAGAATTACTGTCAGAATCACTGTGCAAAATGATGCTTGTCTCAAGTATTTTTTTTGTTCTTTGTTTGGTAAATTTTGTATTTGATAAGCTTAGTAAAAACAGAAACTAGTTATATGTCCACTTATATAATGGTTATACAATTTCTATGACAATTGATTGTTCAGAACCTTGAGTTAACAACATTGTTAACTTTTAATGCTCTGGAATTAAAACAGATATATTTGTGATCTGCGGTGTTTCTAAAAAGCTGACTGAGGTTCAAGACACCTGTTTTAGATGTAAATGTTTTGCTTATATATATATATATATATATATATATATATAAATATATGAGCACATCAAAAATATTTAACCTTTAAAAGTTTAAAATGTTGTTGTTAATTATGTTGTTAACTTAAACAAAGTTTAGAACGATCGGGCAAATGATCGTCTGAGAGCTGATTCTGTAAAGCATTGTTTAACTGCACTGTTTGCATGCATGATATTGAAACAGTAGTTCAAGCCGCTAGGAACAAGCCTTGTTTAATGTTATTAACTAAGTTGATACAATAATAACTTTATTTTGCTTTGTTACTTCTCCTGATTTTATTGTTTTCCCTTATATCAAATCAATATTAAATCAAGTAATCATACTCATGATATCAGCTTGAAAACAATTATGTTTTCTTTTAATTTGTAACAAACATTGTCATAACGAGTTATTCACCACATTTTCTGTTAACATTTAAAGCAGTAAGGCATTATTCTGTGCAATTACAAGACCCATTCTCTATCAGAAGCTTAACAAGATACATAGACATAAAATACACAGAAGCAATTTCTAGACTGGGATTATTTATGGGGTACGGTGAAACATCTTTATCTTTTCGGAGCATTTCTATTTTCAATTTTTTTTTTTTAATCCCATAATTGGGAAGGAGGATTCAAACTTTTTAAACAAAGCTGAGTCACTGAAGTTTAAGCACAAGCGTAAGCACGGTGACTGATATTAAAGCACAAATGTAAGCACAATGACTGAGATGAAAGCACTGACAAACGCGTGGTGATTGAAATTCTGCCTTATTGTTTGCACTGATGTTCCTCTTGCTTACTGACCTGGCATGATGACTTGAAATTAACTGTTCTAACCAAGTTTTTTTGAAATGTTGCTTTGAAGTTTGTAGTGTTTGTTTGTAGTGTTTGTTTGCAGAATTAACTTGGAAAAGGGCAACACTGCTCCAAGTCCGTCTTGAAAGTAGAAAAAATAAATGAAAGTGTACAAAGTGTGAATCTATCCATGCCAAGTCAGTAGTGAGTTATGTACCCTGCTACTACCTTGTACTAATATGTAAACCAATCTGTACCCACCTTGCTAACTGTAGGAGAAAGAGATGGTACAAGAAACCAAGCAGTGGGAGAGGGAGGAGTTGGCTAAACTGGTAGGTGTTGCCTCCCTTTGGAAATGGATCAGTTACTTCCCTTGTCTTCACTTGTTACCTCCCTTTGGAAATGCATAAAACACTTCATTTGTCTTCATTTATTACCTCCCTTTGAAAATGGATAAATTAGTGTCTTTTCTGGTTACCTACCTTTGAAAATAGATATATCACTTTCCTTGTCTTCACTTGCTACCTCCCTTTGAAAATGGATAAATTAGTGTCTTTTCTGGTTACCTCCCTTTGAAAATAGCTATATCACTTTCCTTGTCTTCACTTGTTACCTCACTTTGAAAATAGCTATATCACTTTCCTTGTCTTCACTTGTTACCTCCCTTTGAAAATAGCTATATCACTTTCCTTGTCTTCACTTGTTACCTTTTTTTGAAAATGGATAAATTACTTAACGGTGTATTTTCTGGTTACCTCCCTTTGAAAATCGATGAATCTTTTCCCTTGTCTTCACTTGTTACCTCCCTTTGAAAATGAATAAATTGCTTCCCTTGTCTTCACTTGTTACCTCCCTTTGAAATTAGATAAATAACTTCAATTGTTACCTCCCTCTGAAAATGGATGACTTACTTCACTTGTAACTTCCCTTCAAAAATGGAAAAATGACTTCACTTTTTACCTCCCTTTGAAAATGGATAAATTTCTTATCTTCTTCCCTTTGAAAATGCATGTTGCTTAATAGTTGTAACATCCCTTTTAAGGTGAGTACATAACTTCCATCATCTTACATTGCTTCCTCCCTTAAAAGATTAATGATAACCTCCCTTGTCCATGGAAGAATAATTGCCATATAATTAACATTTAATCAGGTAGAATAAATGCTGCTTTTTGGAGTACCAATTCCTACACACATGTAGTTTCTTACAACTGAGTACAAGTAAATGTTGCTGAATTGCTGTATAAAGTAAGTATATATGCTGCTTTGAAGATACATAAAAGAATAAGGTCGCCACTGCCAGTTTTCTTTGACTTAATTTGACATTTATGATGTCTGATTTGTTTACCTGACATGTATTTATAATTGGTTGCAGGAGAAGATGAGAGAGGAGCGGGAGGAGGCAGCAAGGAGATTGGAGGAGGAGAGAGCCAACACAGACAATGATAACCAGGTACATCCATGATACAGCAGATAACTCTGCACTTGTAGTACTAGTTATAAGAGAGGCAATAAAACACTATTTGTACAAATAGTTGTATGTGGGGACTACTTTTTGTGTACTATGTCATCCAGGCATGTGCACATTGTACCAGATTAGAATTTCATCATTCGGAACTCCTCGGCCATTTTTTTTTTCAAAAACAACCTCGGATGTACTTGGACGGTTTACATACTCAAAAAGTGGTACGTTTAAGTCCGCTGCAAGTAGATCGCGTAGTAATTTTATTTAGCAGTTAAACTTTGTGACATTACTCTTGGGATTCTTAAATATGTTTGCAATAAAACAATTCAATGGCAATCAATTTAAACTTAGATCAATAAATACAACTCTAAAACACTAGATTTAATTAATGATATATTTCAAAATTTTACGAACTACTTCAACTGATGTACCTGCATACATCCGAGGTTGTTTTTGAAAAAAATGGCCGAGGAGTTCCGAATGGAATTTCATGTGTGATAGCACTTATAAAGTGATAGTTGTAAGTTGGGACTCCTTTTTGTGTACTATGTCATACAGACACGTGTACATTGTACCAGTTGTGTGATAGCACGTAGAAAGTGATAGTTGGAAGTTGGGACTCCTTTTTGTGTACTATGTCATCCAGGCACGTGTACATTGTACTAGTTGTGTAGATGTAAGAATGTGTGTTCATATATTTGAGTTTCTATGGAAAAAAAGGGCCAAAAACCTTGGTCTCGGAGACTATTCACTCCTTATTCATTAATCTTATTTTGTAAGAGCTTTTTGCATGAGCAATGCAAATTTCTGTATGTCTTTAGGAATGCCAAAAAATAGTATTTTGAATGTTATTGTTGAATGCTTTCTCAGTTCTTTGTTTAATCATTTGAGCATGTGGTGGCTTATTATAACCTTGAAAAATTCATGGATATTTTTATCATATTGAGGACTTTTTTTAAAGAATAATCATTTTCAATTGATTTATTTGTCTGGAAATTCTGAAAGGCTTGTAATTGTTTCAATAAGTGTAAGGCTATCTATTCAGGATTTTGTCATCTTTTATAGCTTCCAAAAAATATGGTTATGAAAAGCCATTTGCATGTGTTTTCTTTGTTAACGTTTTTGAATGACAATTTGATTTCTTTTTCTCATTAACTGCATGTGGATTTTCAGCTAAGTTCTATCATAGTACCCCAAGTGCCTGTGGTAGCTCCACCCCATTATGTGGCTGCTCCACCCATCACTGAGCAGGCCCGGCCTGCAGTATCTCCACAAGCGACGTCCATCCCACACCAAGCCACACCCTCAATGACCTATAAGTCATCAAAGGGCCGGCCATCATTCACTCCCCCTCCCCCTCCATCAAGGATGGACAAGATGGAAGCCCCACCCACTGCTTCAGTAACCCTGCCAACAAAGACAGTAGCAGCACCTCCCCCTGTGGAAGTGCTACCCCAGCCTACTGCGACTATCACTGCACCCCCAGTAGTTCGGGCCCCGCCCTCAGCAGCCAAGATTGCCCATGACCTAGCCCATGCCAAGGTCACACCCACTAAACCTGCAGCTCCGGTAAGTTATAGGAAAGTGTGCTTACAGTTTTCAAATACTTTGGATAATGGAATATTCAAACTTAAAGAATCAAGAGAGGGAAATATCAAGGTAAGGAAAATATACTCTGAAAATATAAAATTTATTCCATCTTTTATGTATCACCATACTGCTGGGTTGTTTTACATGTATATAATAAAATGTTTTTGCTTTCTAAGTTATTATTTTGAAATCTAAAATTATTAAGTATACAGCTTTTCAAACTGAAGGAGTATTCAGCTTTCAAACAATAAATATCCATTCCAAGTTAGTTTGATTGGAAACAGGCTATTTTTGCATGGTAGAAAGTTTATCGTGTTTGGTTGACTTTATATAAGGGATGTGCATTTTTATGCCCCCTTTTGAAAAAAGTGGGGTATATTGTTTTGCACATGTCGGTCGGTCTGTCTGTCTGTCTGTCTGTCTGTCGGTCGGTCGGTCGGAATACCAAATGGTTTCCGATCAATAACTTGAGAACGCTTTGACCGAGGGACCTCATACTTGGTATGTGTATTGGTCATCACCAGCAGATGAACCCTATTGATTTTGAGGTCAGTGGGTCAAAGGTCAAGGTCAGTGTGACCTTTACATGAAAAACGGTTTCCGATCAATAACTTGAGAACGCTTTGACCCAGGAACCTCATACTTGGTAGGTGTATTGGTCATGACCAGCAGATGAACCCTATTGATTTTGAGGTCAGTGGGTCAAAGGTCAAGGTCAGTGTGACCTTTACATGAAAAACGGTTTCCGATCAATAACTTGAGAACGCTTTGACCCAGGAACCTCATACTTGGTAGGTGTATTGGTCATGACCAGCAGATGAACCCTATTGATTTTGAGGTCAGTGGGTCAAAGGTCAAGGTCAGTGTGACCTTTACATGAAAAACGGTTTCCGATCAATAACTTGAGAACGCTTTGACCCAGGAACCTCATACTTGGTAGGTGTATTGGTCATGACCAGCAGATGAACCCTATTGATTTTGAGGTCAGTGGGTCAAAGGTCAAGGTCAGTGTGACCTTAACATGAAAAACGGTTTCCGATCAATAACTTGAGAACGCTTTGACCCAGGGACCTCATACTAGGTAGGCTTATTGGTCATGACCAGCAGATGAACCCTATTGATTTTGAGGTCAGTGGGTCAAAGGTCAAGGTCAGTGTGACTGTAAGCTGAAAAAAGGTTTTCTGATCGTCCATATTTTATTTAAGTGTCCAAATCCTACTAACAATTTTTTATTTAAGTGTCCAAATCCTACTAACAATTTTTTATTTAAGTGTCCAAATCCTACTAACAATTTGGCTCCCAAGGGGGCATAAATGTTTCACTAACATCTCTTGTTTTCTTTTAATATGAAGGTGGTGATATTAGAGTTAATGTTCCTTTTATTTTTAATATTTATATATTTTTCATGAAAAACACAAAAAGCATGAAAAGTTTTCTGCATGTATATCTAGCCTTGTGTCTTACACTCTCATTCACCAGTCTCCGAGTTCAAAACCGGTCATCACTAAACCAAAGCCTACCCCTCCGGTTCCCCCGAAGCCTACTACAAAACCGGCACCAGATAACCATGACGGACCTAAGATGTCAGATTCACCAAAACTGACACCAAAATCAAACAAGCCACCAACGTTACCGCCAAAGCCAGGCAGCATTACCCCGAGGTCGGGCATTGACAATTTACTGCGACAGTCACGCGTACCTAGTGCAAAAATAGACGAAGGCGTGGTGGTAGAAAAGCCAAAAATGCCAGAGAAACCGGTAAAGTTAGCTGTGTAATTCAAGAGATAATAAGTTGTCTAGTTCTTGTTCTGATTCTGACATGATCAGTCTGGTTGAAGTAATGCATCGTGAGGCATGAACTAAATTGCACAGAATGTGTGTCCTTATTCTTTCTTTGGCATGTAATTATTGGCTTTTTATAGTTTCTTTTATTTACTTTAACAGCCTTAGGTTTTATAAAGTGTATTGACAGGCTCCCGTATTGCCTTGACAGTTAAACTTAATTGTATTGTAGGTTTTTATAGGTTGTTCAAACGGTTTAAGTCATTAGGTCTAATAATAAATACTTCTGGTTCTTGTCACCTGAGCAGCCCTATCTATGAAATAGGCGCTTAAGTATGTGAGATTAAAAAAACAACTTGTCTTAAAAAAAATACAAAAAAAAGACATTGTGTGTTTAAATATGTAGTTTCAACAGCTTTATACTGAATATTACTTTTTCGCCATTCCCCAATGACGACAATATCAATCTGACAAAAAGCCTAATAATAAAACCCCCCAAAAAACTCACTTTGCATGCATATTGAGGTCATGTAAATAGAATGTGTGATAAGGAAATACTGGATGACATTCTGAAACATTGCAGTTATGGTTGCAGTGTGGGGCGAGGTGGTATTCATAGTTGAAGGGTGTTGATTGCAATTGTCTCCTTTGTTTTAATATTTCAGTTGACTTTAGGAAAACATTTAAAGAAGTCAGTCCGATTGTTTTAATATTTCAGTTGACTTTAGGAAAACATTTAAAGAAGTCAGTCCAATTGTTAAAATATTTCAGTTGACTTCATAAAAACATTCAGGTGTCTGTCCGTTTGTTTTAATATTTCGGTTGACTTCATAAAAACATTCAGGTGTCTGTCCGTTTGTTTGAATATTTCGGTTGACTTCATAAAAACCTTCAGGTGTCTGTCCGTTTGTTTTAATATTTCGGTTGACTTCATAAAAACCTTCAGGTGTCTGTCTGTTTGTTTTAATATTTCGGTTGACTTCATAAAAACATTCAGGTGTCTGTCCGTTTGTTTTAATATTTCGGTTGACTTCATAAAAACATTCAGGTGTTTGTCCGTTTGTTTTAATATTTCGGTTGACTTCATAAAAACATTCAGGTGTCTGTCCGTTTGTTTTAATATTTCGGTTGACTTCATAAAAACATTCAGGTGTCTGTCCGTTTGTTTTAATATTTCGGTTGACTTCATAAAATCATTCAGGTGTCTGTCCGTTTGTTTTAATATTTCGGTTGACTTCATAAAAACATTCAGGTGTCTGTCCGTTTGTTTTAATATTTCGGTTGACTTCATAAAAACATTCAGGTGTCTGTCCGTTTGTTTTAATATTTCGGTTGACTTCATAAAAACATTCAGGTGTCTGTCCGTTTGTTTTAATATTTCGGTTGACTTCATAAAAACATTCAGGTGTCTGTCCGTTTGTTTTAATATTTCGGTTGACTTCATAAAAACCTTCAGGTGTCTGTCCGTTTGTTTTAATATTTCGGTTGACTTCATAAAAACCTTCAGGTGTCTGTCCATTTGTTTTAATATTTCGGTTGACTTCATAAAAACCTTCAGGTGTCTGTCCGTTTGTTTTAATATTTCGGTTGACTTCATAAAAACCTTCAGGTGTCTGTCCGTTTGTTTTAATATTTCGGTTGACTTCATAAAAACCTTCAGGTGTCTGTCCGTTTGTTTTAATATTTCGGTTGACTTCATAAAAACCTTCAGGTGTCTGTCCGTTTGTTTTAATATTTCGGTTGACTTCATAAAAACATTCAGGTGTCTGTCGATTTGTTTTAATATTTCGGTTGACTTCATAAAAACATTCAGGTGTCTGTCCGTTTGTTTTAATATTTCGGTTGACATCATAAAAACATTCAGGTGTCTGTCCGTTTGTTTTAATATTTCGGTTGACTTCATAAAAACATTCAGGTGTCTGTCCGGTTGTTTTAATATTTTGGTTGACTGTATGAAAACATTTAAAGGTGTCTGTCCGTTTGTTTGTATATTTGGGTTGGCTTTAAGAAAACTTTTAAAGGTGTCTGTCCGTTTGTTTGAATATTTCGGTTGACTTCATAAAAACATTCAGGTGTCTGTCGATTTGTTTTAATATTTCGGTTGACTTCATAAAAACATTCAGGTGTCTGTCCGTTTGTTTTAATATTTCGGTTGACTTCATAAAAACATTCAGGTGTCTGTCCGGTTGTTTTAATATTTTGGTTGACTTCATAAAAACATTCAGGTGTCTGTCCGTTTGTTTTAATATTTTGGTTGACTTCATAAAAACATTCAGGTGTCTGTCCGGTTGTTTTAATATTTTGGTTGACTGTATGAAAACATTTAAAGGTGTCTGTCCGTTTGTTTGTATATTTGGGTTGGCTTTAAGAAAACTTTTAAAGGTGTCTGTCCGTTTGTTTTAATATTTCGGTTGACTTCATAAAAACATTCAGGTGTCTGTCCGTTTGTTTGAATATTTCGGTTGACTTCATAAAAACATTCAGGTGTCTGTCCGTTTGTTTTAATATTTCGGTTGACTTCATAAAAACATTCAGGTGTCTGTCCGTTTGTTTTAATATTTCGGTTGACTTCATAAAAACATTCAGGTGTCTGTCCGTTTGTTTTAATATTTCGGTTGAAGTATCATGTGTAAATATTTATTTTTTTTATCTTTGACTAGCAAATATTCAGTGTATTTGTATTAATTGTAAGTTTCATATCAGGCCATATGGTTCATTGTAATAATAATTTTTACATAATCAGATTGCTGTTGCATTTCTCGACTAAGCCTCTTTATTAACTTTCAAAGGAAAGTAAGTGTAGCGTATTATTCATTATGAAGAAGAGTGCAATATTTTATGACAAGGCCTGCTTTGAAATGATTTCCCTGGGCATTTATTGACCAAAAAGTCATGCTAGAGGAGTTATGTATGAGCAAAGAAAAGTCCATTTATGTCCCAAGAAACTTTTCAGCCTGATAATTTTGGGAGAAAGGAGGGTCGGTCTTGTATTGGAATTATATCTGTTTCTGACTCATTGGAATATTGGAGAAGTTTCTGCTCTAGAATGGGACTGAAAAGTTGACTGTGCGCCGCAAGCCTTCCAAATTTGGCCAAAGATATTGGAATATTTTATGAAAAGATATGCTCGTTTTTTTCTGGGAGTTTTTATGTAAGGCAATTTCGGAACTGTGTTAACCATTTAAGATTCAGTATATTTAGAGGACTTCAAAAAATGGCTGACTTCAAAGCAGAGGTACATTTGTGTTTGTGTGCTAGGGTTGGGTGTCAACAGTTTGTGTGGTGGAAGGCGACATGTATGATCATTCCGTCTGAATTGACCAGATTCAGTTTTTTTATTGATCAGGAAAAACATTCTTTATTTGATTTTGTTTTTACATGAAACTATTGATTTCATAAGTTTCATGTGATGGTGTTGGGTAATCATTTCTATAATAATGTTCTTGACATTTTGCCTGTCGCAGATATTTCTTTTATATATATCACATTAAATCCTAAGCGGGTTGACAGGAATATTATTCACATTGGTACTAACATAATTTCAGCTTGTTAAGATTTGAAACCATTTATTTGTATGTATTTATAGGTGTATGGCAGCGGATCAAAACCAATTGCTCATGGTGCGTCGTTCAACACCAAGAAACGCTTCTTCGAGCACGAGATTGTTGAGCAATCGAAAGAAGCTGAAAAAACTCAGGGTAAGTTGGGCTTGTATGTCTGGATTCAGTAAGAAGTGAGGGGGTGGGGCGAGTGTGTGAACAAACAGGTCCAACGTTGTAAGTCTGGATTCAGTAAGAAGTGAGGGGGTGGGGCGAGTGTGTGAACAAACAGGTCCAACGTTGTATGTCTGGATTCAGTAAGAAGTGAGGGGGTGGGGCGAGTGTGTGAACAAACAGGTCCAACGTTGTAAGTCTGGATTCAGTAAGAAGTGAGGGGGTGGGGCGAGTGTGTGAACAAACAGGTCCAACGTTGTAAGTCTGGATTCAGTAAGAAGTGAGGGGGTGGGGCGAGTGTGTGAACAAACAGGTCCAACGTTGTATGTCTGGATTCAGTAAGAAGTGAGGGGGTGGGGCGAGTGTGTGAACAAACAGGTCCAACGTTGTATGTCTGGATTCAGTAAGAAGTGAGGGGGTGGGGCGAGTGTGTGAACAAACAGGTCCAACATTGTATATCTGGATTTTGTATTAATTAAGGGGGTGGGGCGAGTGTGTGAACAAACAGGTCCAACGTTGTAAGTCTGGATTTAGTAATAATTATGGGCGTAGAGCCGGTGTGTGGAGAACAGGTACTGACCAAACCGTTATCTTCCGTCGATTTGTAGTAGTATTGTTTAGCTCAGTTTTGAAATGGAATGACAAAGATACAGTCGAACCCCTTTGGCTCAAACTCCAAGGGACCTAGGAAAATACCTTTAGCCTCTGGAAATTAGAGCCAAGCAGAAATGCTTACCTTAAGTAGAATGAAATCGGTCCTTTACATCCAGTTCGAGCCATTAAGAACATTAAGCCATCAGGATTCGACTGTAAAACCTAATTTATTTTTAAGCATCAGAAATCATCTTTTTTTATAGTTAATAAATTAGGTTAACAATCTTTCATATATTAAATGAAAAATTTAAGAATATTCAATATTGACAAACAGAAAAAGCACTATTTTTATTTAATAATTGATTAATGTCATATGCCACAGTCAATGTTTTAATTGTTCATTTTATGAATCTTTCTCGCATGCAGCAAAACCGTTCAGATTTTTTTCGGAACATGAGCTGGCAAATATGAGACGAGAGGAAGGTCTGCATCTATTGTAAACTTGAATTTTAATTTTATGTCCAGTCTTACAAAGTATTTTGGTACTTGACTGTATTATTTTGAAATTAGCATGTTAGTTTTCTTGATTTGAAAACATACTTGCTTTGAATATTTCTGTTGGATGCATGAGATATTTGTCATTCAACATTACTTATTTAATTTATCGATAGATTTCTGAACTTTAATGAGTAGAGCTAATGTCAAATGGAATTAATGCATGTTCCTTCAAATAGTTTTGATAAAATTAAGTAAAGAATACCTTGATTTACACTGTCAATACTTACAAAAATATTTTATGGCAGAAAGACTACAATGATGTTAACCTTTTGTGCTGTGTAATTTGTATGTTGTTTTATTATATCCCCCACAAACAAAGTTTGTCGGATGGATATATTGGAGTCACTATCAGTCAGTTGGTATGTCAGTCTGTTGGCAAAAGTTTATGGAGCAAACTCCTCTAACAATGTAAGAGTTACCACTTTAATTAAGAGTTATCACTGAGATGTATTTTTTCATGACCGACGTCCATTTTGTCTTTTGGTGAAGTGCCCTTGAATTTGATTTTCACACTTTGGCTATATTGGAGTTAATTAAGCCAAGTTTTCCCACATTTTAACAGGTACCACCAAGGGTAAGTGCCTGGCATATTTTTCGTGACCTACGGCCATTTTGTCTTAGATTAATGTGACCTTGAAAGCTTACCTCGTTTCAATTGACCCTGGTCAACTCCCAAGTTATATGCCTTTGAAACATCAGTTAAACACTTTGACTGTATTGAACATTTTAGATTGATCTTGATTAGGCATATAAGAATAAGTCACAGTGAAATAATTTTTAAACATCTATTGTTAACTTTTATTCAATGTTTATCTGTTTTAATCAACAACATCCTGATCCAAGGCGGTGTGCGGGGGTAGTGATGACTACTGTGGTAGTTCTAGCAAATGCTTTATAGCCATACCAGTATTAAACCCTTATTGACTACATTTGACTTAATTTGATGACAAATAAATGATAACCATTTCAAAAAAGATCAATACAGAATGGCTCAGTGAAGTTTGCTCCTCTAAATTTGAGCTTATCTTGGCACAAAGTGCCTAGAGGGAGCTATTAGGATCACTCTGTGTATATCATCATAGTTCAACATTTTATCTTAATGGACATCTCTTTAACCGGTGGGTAGATTTCAATCAAACTTTACCAGAATAATCTTTGGATGGTCTCCATTGAAAATTACTGTAATAATTAAATTCAATGCAGATTGAAGTCGGGTTTCCATGGCAATGAAAAACTTCTTGCTTTTCCTTGGATGCTCATGGAAACTAATCAAGAGTGTTTCTCAGTTTTTTTGAGTACCCAATGACAACTCATTGGCACATTAGTGAAATTAAGCCAAATTGGCATGGTACTCCTTTGAGCGATAAAGGGCCATCTTGTTGCTTTTTTCCTTATTTAAAAATATTTCAAAAACAACTGTAGTCAAAAAGATACATTTGGTATGGCTATTATTGCAGACTTATTTCATAAGTCTTGTATCATGTCTGTTTACAGCGTTTTCACATAACAAACGGAATGTGAAAGGTAATTTGTTGTCTTGTGTTTTTAGGGCTAAATTAGGCTTTCCTGGCTTTAATGTTAAGTATGTCACAATGTTAAGATATTGTGATCATTTTTAGACTTTACAAAGTGGATAAACACATGGAAATCATACTTATTAGTTCAATGTTGCTTGTTTAACCTAACCTTTCCTTACATTCTATTAAGGAAACTGGAATTTTGGTTCAATTTCTATGCCACTGTGTGGGCTAAAGGGTTATGCAGCTATCTATCTATCCCTCCTCATACATTTGTGGTTGCACGTGACATCGTTAAAAGGAAATAATATTAGCGATAAAAAATCCATAACAATTATAGCCGAATTGGTTTCAGTAGATTTATACTGCATTATAATGTCTCTGTGATATCAGTTTCTTTTTGGGGGTTATATTTTGTCTGCGAGACAGTTTTATATGCAGCTGTAATGTTATTTGCTACTAGAGTCTGCCTGTCTATCCTGCTATAATGTGAATTGGTCTCCCAGGATTAAATTGGTAACCATGGATACCAATTTAAAATAAGCCTGATTTAGCCCATTTATAAAAAGAGACAGTGGAATAAACAACCTTGAAAAATCCCCAACAGAACATTTTGTCTGAAAGATAATTACTTACACGGAAAGGTTGTAACAAAAATCTTAAAATTGAAATTAAATCCATTTTTATTAAAGATGTGTTCAGTCTGATTAATTCCATATTGGTGCATTATTTCAAACAAAATGTTCTTTTACCAGAGCCATGTTTGTATTTATACAATATATAAGTGTGGTGAAAGTGATCTAGATGTTTTAAAAGGGCAGAGAAACATTGCTTTGACCAGACTGGGTGAGGCTAGGTGTAGACATTAAACTGTACATGGGTTTGGGTATGACCTGATTAATTATAATGGTGATTGCATATGATATTAATTAATTTAATTGGTATTATAATAATCATTGAAATGATGAAGGTTAGAGCAGTATTGTTATGTCCGAAATGCTTCTGACTGGTCAAAGTAAATTCTATTTCAGCGGTGTGTTTTGCGCATGTGTAGAAGTTACTGGTCTAAAGGAATGCCATGGACTTCATTTATGGCACAGCATTTAATGTTTTATAATATTTGAAACAACAGTTAGAAAATGAATATCATAGTCTTGGTGTCATTCTTGGCTTTGTCGCCATGCAAAAACTTAAACCATTGAATATACTCAAATAAAACTTGGTACATATGTTGCCAGAGACCATACATACATGAACAGCAAGACTCATAACTCTGGCTTTAATAATTGAGTCATGCTACTTCTTTAATATTTTTTTATATCAGACGAGTGTTGGGCTGTTGGCGCTCATTCCACCGTGATGCTCTCTACTGTTACAGATTTGAACTACACCCACATTATTATATGTTGTATAAAATAAGCACAATGTACATTCCTTAAGAGTATTTTTTGCCCTTTCACTATTGAGCAGATTGTTTTTCATTTCACATTGCTTGAGCCCAAACCACAAAACCTTACACTATAATGCAGCCTCCAGTTTTAAGCTTGTCTGTTTTTCAGAGGTTTTGTGATAGCCTTGTTGTCAACTGAAAAAAAACGTTTATTAAAAAAACAAACCTTGATACACGTGTTTCCAAAAGCTATTCATGTGATAAGCAAATGCCATAACTCTGGCTTCTATAAGTATTGAGTAATGCCCCTTTTTGACTGAAAATCAACAGATGGGCATTGGCGTTCACTCTGCAGCATTCTTGTATTCAGAAATACTACTGTATATCCTAGATTTCTTAATGAAGTAAATTACTGCTTTATTTAAGGATATGAGTATCATGATTTATTCAAAAAAATGAGTGTAAATTGATTGTTCAAGCAACATAAGAAAATATGTAATTGGACAGAAAAGTTACAGAAATCAGACATTTTTTTTTAAGCCAGATATTAGATATCCTCCCTCAGCTCATATTCTGTGATGAAAACTGTGTATTTATTGTCCTAGCCTTGGTCTTGTTTAAGCTTTCATTAAAATCTTATCAGGCATTACACGTTGAACATCAATCTGAAATGTCCAATTTTTTCAAATACAGCTTGTTACAATTGTTGAAAATACCCAATATATGTGTGCAGCAATATATCTGCTTTCTATGATGCTTGTTAAATGTTTTTTCCCTTATAGCAAGGCCGACTGAAATTCTTGTTAAGCAAGAGAAATATGTTGAGGAGTAGGGTCAGATCAAAATACCAAATGGAACATAAGTGATATTTTTTCTCAATTCTCTTTTTTCAGTGGTCACCATTTGCCCAAGGTAAAAAGTCTGGTAAATAAGTTTTAGGGCTTTTGAAAAAATCAAAAGATTATGATTAATGAAGATTTTGACAGATATTTTCTATATAGAAAGTGCTTGAAAAACTGTATTTCAAGAATGTTTCTTATCATTTCTCATTTTCCTCTCCAGCTGAGAAAGCCCTTAACCTGAGCCAGGAAGAACTGCTGTCTAATGCGAGTACCGGCGATGAGGAGTACAACAAGGTTCTCTCCAGGTGAGTACTCCCTCGAACGTGGACTGTGTTATCTGGCCCGATCGTGACCCGACCCTGGTTGCCCAAAGCCTTCACAAAGAGTGACATTTTTTCCTGGAAATGAATAGAAGTATTGCCCAACAACATCAAGACAAGATATTGACCTTAATTTTGATATTAAACAGGAAAAGGAAATCAAATCTATAAAATGTCAGGGCATGCATACTCCATTATCGGTCGAAGTTAACTGGTTTGGGGGGCAGGGGATAGGCATGTGACCTGAACACAGGGCTTTTATTTAGTCCTGTTACTGGACTGGCCAAAATAATGAGAACAGTCTTGCTTTAAAATTTTTAAATATAGCGCTAATGAATAAATGCAGCACAATGCAAGCAGTTTTCTAGTGTGAAAAGTCTAATGTCACAATCGGAGCAACTTGGTCATTTTCTTTGAAATCAACCTTGGATGTATATGGACGGTTTAAAATGAATTTAGAATTCTTTATATTTAACTACATTGCAAGTAGATTGCTTAGTAAGTACAATTTAGGAGTAAAACGCTTCATTGTGAATCAATTCAAACTTTGTAGTGCATAGTTCTCGTTAAAACACTACAATTGATTAAAAATATTATTATTAACTTCACAAAATACTTCTAATTATGTACCAGCATACATCCAAGGTTGTTTCAGATGGAAAATGGCCGAGGTGTTGCAATTTTTAATATCTGCATCATTCTGAGGTCAATGAAAGCCCTGTATACTGGGATCAAGCTAAATGTCAGCATGGACATAGATTGGGCAATTCAAGGGCTCTTTATCTTCTGAAGTCTTATATATGTCAGCACAAAATAAATTGAGAAAAAATAAATTGAGACCTTATTGTCTTAATGAAGTTTAGCTTGATCCCTGACATGACTGATCCCTGACATACATGACTGATCCCTGACATGACTGATCCCTGACATACATGACTGATCCCTGACATGACTGATTACTCCAGCAAACTTGATAATGGTTGTGTTCTATATAGTCACTCTGTGATATTGTTAGTTCTGTTGTGAATGTTTGTGTTTGTGAAGTTTATTGTTGGAAAAAGCTAACAATCTCCGTTGAAAATGATTATCCATATATGTAACTAATTTATTGTTTCGTTTGTGCCCGATTTATTATTTCTTTGTATCAATTTTAGTTTGATAGATATAAGATTTTAAAATGTTAGCTGAATTTTAAGAATAAAAATCTAGCAGAAAAAGTATTAAAAACCCTTTCCTTAAATACTAGGCCAGTCAAGCATTTTACATGAAAAACTGGATTGAGCTAGTCTTTTTATTCAGTGTTCATCTTGTTTTAGAATCTCTTAGAATATATTTCCAAATATTTTAATAATCTTACCTTCACAATTCCCGACATGACAAATACTAATATTGTTCACCGTTGTAGTAGAAAAAGTAGTGTCTGTAACCAAGAAAAGATAACTCTATATTTTACTAACATTCACTGTTTTACCTCCCTTTTCAACTCTTCGTGCAGTCTGGGAATAAGGTAACGCAGAAGTTTGGCGCTCTGTTGCCGTATATTTCACAGTCACATTTATGCATGCTTTCCTTTTTGATTTTCCAGCATATTAATTCTGTTCCTGTCTCATTATGTACATGTATGTGCAGCCGTGTTGACTTGAAATTGCATGATCTACATTTATTACTTACTTGTGGTCTAGAATGGGTACCAAAATCATTATAAGCCAAATCCATTCAAACTTTGAACTTTACATTAAAGCTATAATGCTTATTCAATCGATCTACATCGTCTTGCTCCAAAATGGACATGGCTTTAAAATTATCTGCCATAAGCATTCTCTTTAAAGAAAAATCAATAACAAAAAGTGAGAATATTGGAATGTTTTACCCGAAATATAACATCTCCAGCAGACTTCGCTCTCACCCAGTTTGGTTTCCTTTCCCTGGTATATTCCATACCAGCTCGCTTACTAACCCCGCAACATCTGATACTGTACTAACTTATTCAACCATGTTTGATATAGGCGTGAACAGAGTTCATGTTCTATTTCTTTTTTATGGAAGTTGATCAATTTATGATCTTAAATGTATTACTTCAAAGACCACTGACTTGGTGAATAACCATCATGCCATAATGGATAAAAAATGTTGAAATTAGTTTATTTTTTTTCGTCAAATAAAATGAATCTAATATAACATAAGGAATATCCTTAGATAGAATCGACTGCCAAAGTTAAGTCTTGGGTTTGGTTAAAGTTGGCCAAAATATTTATTGATTGGTCAATATTTATCCAAAGGACAAATCAAATTGCTTTTATGTGCAAACTAGTCGAAAGTTATCCAGTTTTATACAAATGCATGCAGACAGTCTTGCATTTAATTGTCATATGAGTTTTGGATAGAATACATTTATTTTTTTTGCATGAACTTCATCTGACATTTTCATTTTTTTCAGTAAGAAATATTAGAGCTTGTATAGACATGTAGATGAAGATCCTTATTTTGTAGATATAGACTTACTAAAGATTTTCGGAGCTTATAAAGTGCATGAAAAAGAATCGTATAAGAATTCAGTACAAAAGGCATTGCACTTCCCTGCATGCTATTTACACCAATGTCATCAGGGGTCGACACTAACCATTTTCCCAAGGGATCCCGAAGTGACACCAACATCTGAAATCAGGTGTCCCTTCCTGAAATTAAGAGTCCCTTCCATTTTTTTCATTTTTTTCATTAATGTTTTAATATTAAATTGAACATACAAATCCAGTGCCTTTTACTTTTCAATTTGTAATTCAAGTATACACCATATTATACATGTTTTCAACAGCATGCAATGACAAGTTAGTTATAGCACAATGTCACCCATGTGAACCTCTGGCAATGGCAGAGAGGAAGATTTGGGTCTTAAGTCGGTAGATTGGGTTCAAAAGTGGTAGAATGTCTAAGTCACACAATGGGTACAATGTAAACAAAAACTTGATGTTGTTACTATTTTTAGATATTCGGAAAATACGCATTAAAAATGCCATGGTTCAGGGTCTTGTCAAATGTCATTGCTTTTGATTGAAAAACAGTAGGAATATTACATCTGGCTTGTGAATCAATCAGACTGCCCAACAAGTGTAGTGCATGCTGGAAGAGCAGACAACTGGAAAATAGTGTATGTTTATTTTCGCGCCAAAATGTCATTATTTTTTTATCTATTGATTGAAGATAAATAATAAAACTTTGGGAATTTTATTTCTTAAATGTTTTGATCAAGGCATAAAACAAAGAATGCTGAATAGTAGGATGGCTTCCCAGTAAACTAGTTCCGTTGGATGCCAGTCTTTTGTTCCGTAAATGTTACTGTAACAACTCGATGGTCGCATCATTAAGGCATCAAAGTCAGCAGTTTTGGCATCTTTTTGGGCGGTTCTGACATATGAGCAAACAAGTTCACCATAATTATTGTACCGATTATAAAAGTCCGTCACCTCTGACACCATTATTATTGTACCGATTATTAAAGTCTGTCACCTCTGACCTTGTTGATAATGTAAATAACAAAGCAGAAGCATCAAACCGCATGCGCACTGTGAAATGACCTGTTTATTTATAGATTCATGACGTAATTATAGTGAAAAGGTCAGCCATACTTTCGCTTTAGTGTGTGCAACATGCACTGTCAAGAAAGTTAGGGGGACCCAAATTTAGGTAATTAATTCATGAAACGCTATTTATTTATTGATATTTAGCTTTTATCGGTCAAAATTTAAGTGTCCCGACGGAATACCGGAATTTGAAGTTCAGGTGTTCCTCCCGAAATATTGGTGTCCTTGGGATCCCGGGACCCCGTTAGTGTCGAACACTGGTCATTGTAGTCCACCAAAACGCACTGTCATCCACATTCATGGCTAGTCATGTTGTTTTTACATACGCTTTGATGCTGTTTTTATTTTGCATATTTGTTTAGATGACTTTCACTAAATCTTGTTATTTGTTGGAACAATAAACTTATTTAAGGATTTGCTTTGCTAAATCAGAAAGAAAAAATTGGCTATTTCAATTTGCACAATGCAAAAACTGTTAGTTTAGGAACAGACTTGCTTTGGTAAATCAGAATTATTTTTTTTCAATTTGCACAATGTAAAAACTGTTAGTTCAGGAGCAGATATAGGAATGGTTATTAAAGTAATTATACTACAATGAGATGTCAGTTGGTACAACTTTGTAGAATATTATTAGAATGTTTTCATCTGCATCTTTATCTTATTGACAATTGTATAGCTATTTATAACTTTCGCATGAGTTTTACAAAACTTGACAATGTGTTCTATAGTGTAGCATTATTCTTCCGTTTTGTGATGTATTTTTCTGTTTTTTGCCTGCCTTAGTCCCCTGAACGTGATGCGCACATTGGGCCCAAGCACATATACACCTGCAAATAACACACAGGAGTCTTTGTCCGCGGGTACTAACCCGGATTATAAATTGTCGCCTTCAGAAGAACGTGCACGGTTAGCGGAAATGCGGTCCGCATCTAGGCAGGCCAGGTCTGTGTGCTATTTATAGATTTGAGTTTGAGTTTCTCTTTGTAGAGATTTAAGATATTTAGCTCGTCTTATATTATAGGGGAAAGAAAATGACAAGCTTTTGCGACTTTTTATTGCTGGCATTGTCACCCTAGGCAATATAGTTGTGTGATTAGGTAGTTTCCTAGAAATATCATACAGACCATTTCTAGGAAGCAGTGAGAAAAAATGTCAGAATTGCATTAAGCACCATAAATGGGTGATAATGTAGAATTCAGGGATGTGATTTGTCCTTTGATTTTCATAGATCTAATAGCTCCAGGGTCCCTGGATTTTTAAAAAAAACTAATTTAAAAAAAAAGTGAACTGGTTGTTTTTGGTTGTTTCTTTATTTGTTGAACACCCCATTTTTATAAATTTGAAGTGGAGGGGGAGGGGGACTTATAAGGGCTTCTAAAAAGCCAGTTTTGCTTCAGCAGCAATGTGCTTCACCCCCTTTGAATCCAATAGGGGGCCTAAAGCCCCCCAAAACCCATTGCCAAAATGGTTTTAGCCCTTCAGGTCAATCACATCCCTGGAATTGTAAGATGTTATATTCCAGTTATTTTAAAAAGCAAGTCAATGGCCGAAATGGAAGAATTTTGTAAAATATGTTCATAATTAATTCCAGTTTTAGCATCATTGCTATAGATGGGTAACATAGGAACTTTTGATGGAAATATAGATTAATAGTTGATTGTAACTCTGTATTTTTGCCTACTAATGTATTCAATGTTTGCAGTGTGAATGGGTAATACAACTGGTGCATGATATAACTAGCAATGCCATGTCAGTACAGATGTTGTATGGATGTTGTCTGATTGTTGTACTACAACTGTCTCCCTGTTTTTTGCTGTTTTTGCCCCTGTCCTGTATGTCTTTGTGTTCCCAACTGTGTATTATTGTCTGTGCCCGTTGTCAGCTTATTCAGAAATATTAATATATATTACTTTGTATACAGATAGTTACCATACAGAATATTTTTTTTGTGTTTGATTTTACTGAATGACATTTTTTGTTAGTTTTTTGTTTAGATAAAATGGCATTTCTAAAGCATAAACTAGGAAAATAAGTGTTCCACAAAGGGAATTTAAGAGTTGCTTAAAAAGTATCACAAACCTTTGTCCTTACTTTAGATGATAAAAGTATCAGCAGAAGAGTTCACACACAATACAATTTTATTAATGTGAAATATTAGTACAAAAACTGGTAAAATATCAGCATAAAAATGACAAAAATATTAACATCCAATTCATGTATTGATCTCAAACAATGATGCAAGTATTTTACCATAATAAAAGTATTTATAAGTCAAGGTATAGTCTTTGAAGGTCAAGGTCTCATCTTCAAAGGTCAAGGTCTAGTCTTTGAAGGTCAAGGTCTCATCTTTGAAGTTCATGGTTTCATCTTTCAGAATGAAGGACCTTGAGGATGATGCTATAAGAGCACAGGCTGTCATCGCGAAAGCTCAGGAACTTCAGAATGATAGCTCCAAGTCCACCACAAATCAGAATGGCGAGTCAAATGTGAGTATAAGCACAGCGGTTAAAGTCTCACATGATTGTTATAAACCAGCAGCCAATTGTATAAAACGCTTGGATAAGATGTTCACAGATAATCTATTGGCTTGTTGACTCATTTAATCGAGTTGATTGGTTAGTAGTTATTATTTTATAACAGGTATTATACCATTGGCTGGAGGTAGTTATGTATATTTAATGTCTATAACGTGTTTCCAAAGATATAAATTTACATCGTGCAGTTAGCATGCCACCAATCCTCCGTTCTGGCTGTGCAAAGTCATTGTACATACTGTGAAAACTTTGTATGCTTTCTTATGATTGCAAGTTACAAATTATATCTATCTTTCAAATCATCTCTTTTTTTTTGTATGTAAAATTTATCTAGCATGTTGTGTTCTGAGAACTCCATCTTGATGTTTTAACATATGATAACCTTATTGAATAAAACTGCACAAAACATTCATGGAGATAAAAAATGGTCCTTGCTGCACAGATTTTAAGAATGAATAGAAATCAGTTAAATCTTTACACAATATCTGATGCCTTTTCTCACAACCTATTTAACCATCATAACAATTATAATATCACAAGAGCTAGACGTGTATTTTTTATGTGTATTTCTTCGCATGCCAACACTAACCCCAGGCCAGTAACAAGGTAACTTGCATGAGCACCCCTGGCGACTCCCCTAAGCTTGTAATAACCCGACGCACGGGAGACACCTCTGTCCGGGAATCTTCCCGTGTCCTCGACGAGAAAGTCTCGCATAAAACTGTCGAGGTTATGGACGAAAAGACTGGCAGACCTACCATACAGACTCTGCAACTTGTGCAGAAAGTTATAGAAACTGAGGTGTGAATTTTGATGGAAAACAGGGCGCTTTGGGTTGTTAATCCTCATCATTTGTTTCCCAATGTTCGGGTCAGCATGGGACCTCTCAGTCAAGCTTTGCTTTATTGTAAATAAATCTTTTGTGCTTCATGGTTTTCAGATGTTTAATTCATTTGTCTTTTGTACAGCTTTTTACTGTTAAAGGTAGTATTTGACCTTGTTTGCTGCAGAAACTCGAAATTTCCTTTTCAGTATCTGTGTTTGTTGTGGCCAATATTTCCTTTATATGTATCTCTTCACAGCCTCGTGCTTGTTTTTGGTGTAAAATCATTGAAAAAAAGTAAAAATATAAAAAAAATATAAGAAAGCGTGTTTGTTGTATATGCTGGCTTAAAGATTTCTTTTATTAGGGTCATGTTTGGTTTCACACACAATGTCATGACAAATATCAGCAAGTATCTTATTTACAAAAAATTCACACACAAAATATCTGATCATTCTTTAACCTTTTTTTTTGGACAGTTAGAATAAAAAACCAGTGCACTTTTCTAAGCTAAAAATTTGTTTCAATTTGAAGATGCTAACTAGACCAATGCAAATGAACTTAAACAAGTAATATTTCTGTATGTAATGCTTTCATTATGAAGCCATTTTCAGTGTGATCTAGTATCTGTCCATCAAATCATCATGCATGTGGTGTGTGGCTTTAGTGTAGATCTTATGGTGATTTGTTTTGTAATGGTGCTTATATTTCGAAAGAAAAATATTGCAAGTTTAAGACATTTTCAAACGCAACTTACGATTAATCCTACTTTATATATTGCAGCTTACACATATTTCTTGTATCAGAATGTTAAAATGGCACACTATGGGTGCATGCTTGCCTATTTTACACAACATGTATCCCTCACATATCTATTTCCAGGTAGAGGTCACCAAAAGACAAATTATTGAGCTCAATTTAGATGATTCAAACAATCCTAGTGAAAATAGGTAAGAGTAAACCTGTACTGGAATCTTTGACAAACATAAAGGCTTAGAGCAGTCGAAACATGAGACTGCAGCATGCATATTACTTTAAACTTTCTTAATTATGGTTACTTGTATAAACAATTGTTGCTAATGGTGATAAACACAATGATGATGATGATGATGATGATGATGATGATGATGATGATGATGATGATGATGATGATATTCATCTTCATCAACATCATCATCATCATCGTCAAGATTATTATAAAATGAATTATGATAATTGAGACTATGATCAAATGATGATGATGATGATAATGATCATCATCAAATGATGATGATGATGATGCATTTATCTTAACAGTCTTTTACCTTTCAGGTAGTAACAGCTGTATATATTGGTATGAATGTTGATTTTCTACATTGAGTGAATGCCAGCCAAATGGTTCATAAGCAGTTGTTCACCAAGAAGGCATATCAGCTGCTGCAAGTCTACAAGAGAGTGTTTCGAAAAGGGACGTTTGCAATAAGAAGAATTTCGTAGGGTTTTATTTGCATTCATGAATATGTGAAATTTGAAATTTCACTAAAAAATACAACAGGACTAGGTTGATTAATGTTTGGTGTTCAAATATATTCCACTTGTTGTTTTTGGTTGAAGCAGATTTGTTTGACAAAGAGGTTTGGGGGCGATTTTAAAGCTATTTTAGAGTTGGATGGAAAGTTATGTTGTGGCCTACTTCATGCTACGTTGAATGGTGTGCAGTTGTTATTCTTTAAACATCCTGTGCTTGCTGGGGCCATTTTCACTGATGTCTTGAAGCTAAGTTTGAGACAAACAAATTCTTAAATATTTCAAAATATTTTTATATGCTTTATTTTGTCATAAAATATTCAAACAACCTTAGAACATGTTCTGTTAAACAAGTTAATGTTCTTCCAATCAAATGTTATGAAGAATATCAGTTTTGAGTCTTCAGTCTCAAGCTTAGACTTAAAATTTTAATGAATATGGACCCAGAAAATAGTTTTATATGGAAAAAAAACTGTGTTAAGTAAGCTTTTAAGCTTATCTTGTAGTTATCATGTCAACTGCAGTTATTTTTGTATTGAATCTTACTTAAATTGAGCTGCATATACTGGTCAGCACAAGCATATGATGGAAAAGACTTAAATATGACAGTGTTTTTTGTGTTCAAAGGTGATGAAAGGATTATGATGTATAAATATTACATTTATGTGATATTTTTGGACATATTTTATACCCCTATTTATATCTACTATTCATTTAGACTTTTGTGATCTGTTTTCAAGGTTTTTGCAATGTTTGAGTTTGTGTTTTGTTTGACTAAGGAATTTGGTTCCTAAATATCATAGTTACTTATGTTATTACCTTTCAGAAAGATGATGTAACTTCATATTTACACATTTAAAGAATTTCCTGTAATCTGATTGGTTGATGTTGATGATTTTGAACATAGTTAATGAAATTTCTGCGATCTGATTGGCTGATGTCTTTCATTTGAACACATTTGATGAATTTCCTGCAATCTGATTGGCTGATGTCTTTCATTTGAACACATTTGATGAATTTCCTGCAATTTAATCGACTGAAGTCATTTTATTTTTGATGGTAAAAACTAATTTTGTAGACATATTATTGCATTAACCACATAGTTTTATGAATAGGAATTTGTGGCAGTCAGTATTTTAACTGTATTCAAGATATACCTAAGATATAACAACACTTTTTTTCAAATTAAAAAATGTAAAAATACACATGAAATGAGAAATGTAATCGACAATGTTCTTAGGTTCAGCTGTGTTAGGTAATAACCAAAGATATAGGGCCAAAGGCATGTCTATTAAGAAAATTCAAAATGTTAGTGTAAGATTTCACATTCACTTCATATACTTTCTGCAATATTTTAATTGTATGCTTAAAAGCCTGATCCTTACTTCAAGTTATATAAACCCTAGCCATATACTGCTGGCCTAAAACAACCATATATTTCAGTCTAGTCCACAAAATCATGCGGAAATCGTGTCCACTAACTGATTCACAGATGACGTTCACTCTTTTATTCATATGTTACAAATTATTTACAGTTATATAATGCAAAAGTTATTTATTTAACAACTTCTTTATTTTAAATTGTATTTTAATTTTATTTTTTTATGATTTAGTTGTTTTATCCTATTATCATATATGGTTGATAATCATGGTGAAGATTTTACCCCGATTTTTATTCCCATTTCAAGTCAAAGAATAAACAGCCATTGAAAGAAAGATTTTTCATTCCTTAGCTTTAAGAGTCAATATGATTGTCATGATTATTGTACGTTTTATTTTGTGTAGGAGATAGCAACTTATAATATCTGACACAATCTTGAGGAAAAGGCACAAATCAGTCATGAACAAAGAAACATATCAAATTATCAGAAAGTATTGCATATTTTGCTTGTGTATAGAAGCCCTTTATTTCTGTATTTGCATTTAGTTTATGTCCTTTAATTGTTTTAGAAACAACCCTGTAGAATTGGTTTACTGGCTCATTTTCAGCAGAATTTTAAATAAGAGTATATGTGAAGTAATCTAGATTGTTTATTATTCTGTTTAATATGTGGTTTCACTTTTTGTCAGAAATCCTAATAAGCTGCATTTACATTTTGGTGTTGGAACATATTGTACTAAAGTATGAATATAGGTTGAAAAACAACATAACTAATGGTATGTTCTGCATTTTGATTGAAATTTAAAGGCTGGAAATTTCTATAGCGTTTAAGATCAATTGAATGGGTCAGAATTTCTTCATACTGTTAAAATTAAAATATAATGCAATCAAGATCTATTGTACTTATTTTGCATACATTTTTATGAGATTTTTACATTGTTAAACAATTATTTTGTTTTCTTTTGCTTTTAGTTGTATTTAGCATCATTTTCTTAATTTCCATTTTTCGAAAATGTGAAAAAAAAGAACTTCTTTTGGCTTATATGCTAGGCAAGGGGTCCATCATATAGATTCCAACCCAAGATCTCTTTTCTAGGAGAGATTTTCAAGAGTAAATGTTGTACTGCACTGTTGAAAATATCTTCTAGGCCAGAATTCTCAGCTTGTAGTCTTGATGAAGATGCAGTCTGGGCCCATTTTCTTGACACATCTAAAGCGTAACAAGCGTAGTATCTTGTTCAATTAAGCCAATTTACTAACTTCAGCATGACTTTAAAAAATAAAAAATTATCTTGAATATGATTATTTTTTAAAAATATCTCAGAACTCTTCAAAATGAGAATACTACACAAATCAATACAAACAAAAAAGGAACACTGTTACAAGGCAGTTAAGATGTTTCGAAAATTTGGGGTCAGATTATTATGCTACTATAGAGATTGGTAATCAGTTATTTGTAATGGTTGTGTCCTTCATCGTGCTTTCTTGTTTTAACCCTCGCAAAACAAAATTACATATGACCTGGAATACATTATATGTCTTCTTAACATTCTGGCTTTTCTCAATTATTAATCAGTTATCTCCTGTGGCCCGTTTAGGATCATCATCTTGATTAACAGACAAAAAAGCATTGATTCGTTTTCCATTTCCCTGACTTGTTTTGAATTTGCAAAATAGTGATCAGAGGACACTTAAATACCTGTATGATGATCTTTAATGGAACAGGCCCAAAGTTTTTCTGTTTGGTACATGTTCATGATTATAAGCCTTTTTTGTTGTTTAAAAATGAATAAAATATTTGTAACGTAACATGCCGTGTAAGAGTATCCATGTGATGGAATGGACTATGTTTGTGTGATTCAATCTTATAAGGAATATAGGATCTTTTGTAAGAAATTATACTTTTGTATGACACAGACAGTACTAGTTTATTCCATAAGCACTGCCATGTCTGTTTTCTAACCTCTACAACTGCCTGTACAGATTGTACCTTTTTTTGACATTATTACCAGAAAGTACAGGCAAAGACTTAAGATCTGAGAGATCATGTGTTATTTCATTATAAGGATTGTAGAGTTGAGAAAATCAATGAAGATCCATAGAGCATATAAGGTGAATTTCTGTGTAAGATTGAAGTTTATTTCACTGGGTGATCATAGCACATAACATATAAATTTATGTGGTCCCGAGTGAAATCAGTTTTGATTTTGCACCGAAATTCAGCAACTTTCCTGTATACTTAACATTATAAAAATATGTCACATTTAATTGGCATTTATTAAAAAATCATATGATATACATCAATTCGTTTCATCATTTCAGTAATCATATTGTTTTTAAACAGAATAGAAAAAAAAAAAATACATAACATTTCTTATTATTTAAATCATGTTTTTTTCTGAAAAAGATTATAAAATTCAAAGCTCTGAAGATGCAATATTTTACCCATATATAAATCATGTTTTACTTTGTAATGAGGATTATATAATTCAGAAAAAATATACTTAAAATACAATGTCTGATCCATGTACATCATGAGTGCATGTTCTGTGCCCTAAAAACATGTAGCATGTCGGAACATTTCCATGTGTTACTTCAATCTGGTCTTGGGCTGATTTCTCGAATAATCTTAAATCTGTTATAGTACTGTTAGATGGCTTGGTTAAACTAATCCCAAAATGTTTTTAACATGTACCTTTAAGCCATTTTACTGTTAAGATAATTGCAGCCAACTTAATTATGTTCAGAGAAATTGGGTTTAAAATAGATTTTTTGAAAGGGTTTAAACTGGTTGTTTTCAAGATTTTTAGAGGATTTAACCCCTGGCCCCAATTTCTCGAAGCTTCCTAAGCTTAAAGAATTTAAGTAACTTTGTTCAATTAGCTAAATGCATTTGATTCTGATAATAAAAATGGTGTATTGTCCCAAAACTCTTAACCAAGTAAATATTACACAAATAATAGAAACCCAAAATAGCGAGCTTAGCTTAATCCTGTTATAAGGGACTTGAGAAGTTTCGAGAAACTGGGGCCTGTTCTTGTTTGTCATTGACATGCTCGGGTGTGGCCATATGTTATGCTCTATTATCATGATGATTACTATTATAATACATGTAGATCTGTACAGTTAAAATCAATAAAATATTATGATCCAAGCATGTTGTTGTATATATGGTCCTGGTTTTGTATCCAGAAAGAAACCATTCTAATTTCATCTCTCCTTGACACTTTAAAAAATGGCTTCAGAGGACACTTAACGGAAAGGAAGACGTTCTTACATGCTATAGAACAAATAACATGCCTAGCCATTGTTCATCAATTGTTAAGAAGTAAAAGCTCTTGAAAACAAGAGCTGTCAAAGGAATTCGACATATAGCCATTATTTGGGCCTATACTATAAGTGGGTACTAAATATGGGTTTAGTAAGTGACTCGATATGGGATATATGGGGCATATTAAATATGGTTTCCTGTGCCAGTATTTCCCATATCGTCTCGCCTACTAACCGTGTAACACTATATAGATCACATCAAATTGGAAAAGAGATGCCATTTTGGTACCATTTAGGTTTAATGACCCAATATGGAAAAATATTGGGTCACCATGTAACCAGTCCTTGACCAATTGCGCTGTGTCATTTATGATGGAGGCGTGAGTTAGATAGCCTTTAGTATATAACATTTTCATAACAACCTCCCCATGCAGTTTGGAAATATTAATTGCTACCATTTATAAAGAGTGTGGTATAAACAGGAGATAGTCACTGCAAGAGAATAACGAGCACTAGATATCTTTCAATTGAATGATGTAGGTGAATGGCTTTATCATGTTTACCGTATTGAAATCCTTGTATCCATTATAAAAGGGATCATCCCCTGTTAGTGTTCAAACTGCCTACCAAGTATGAGGTTCATAGGCCCAAGTTTTTATCAGTTATTGACCTTAACCTTTGACCCACTGACCTCAAAAATGTTAGGGTTCATCTACTGCTCATGACCAACCTGCCTACCAAGTTTGAAGTCCCTAGGCCCTGGCACTTTAGCTGTTGATCAGAAACACATTTTCACCTTAAGGACTCCACAAACTTGACTTTTGACCCACTGACTACAAAATCAATAGTGTTCAACTGCTGGTCAGGCTCAACCTGCCTACTAAGTTGAGGTCCTTGGGCCCCAGTGTTCTTAGTAATTGATAAGAAACATACCAGCCATTGTAAATACAGTTTCTGCCGATTCAAGGATCATAACACATGACTGGTTATCAAACCTTACCAAGATAATATCTCCATTCACATTCTGGACAAATTTGGTGATGATTGGACTAATGCTTGTAGAGTTATTGACTGGACAAGAGCAATTTTAGGCAATTCTATAATTAAAGGGCAATAACTCTTTGGAGACTTAAGCAATTTGGCTAGTTACTGAACTCTTCTGAGGTTTTATGCCCATATATGTTCTGACCAAATTTTGGAGATGATTGGAAAAATGCTTATAAAGTGATTGTTCGCATAAGACCAATTTTAGGTAATTTCTATACAGTCTAAACTTGATATGTTCAAGTCGTCAGGACCTAGGAAAAAAGTTCGAGATAACGAATATTCGACATATCCAAAGTACAAACAATAGCACCAAACACATTTGAGTCTGGTTAATGTCTAATGTTTCGTCTGCAATTCAATGGTCTTTTTATTTAAAAAAATGAATTATTTGTGTTGTATACCGGTAACTTCTATGAAAAGGTCGACCAGTGCAGTGGAACTTTCTGTGTCTATTTCAGATTGTTATCAAATCAATTAAATCTATGTTTTATACAAGAATGAAAAACACACAAGCTGGCAATAAATGTCTCTTTAATAAAAACCTAAACAAACAACTTTCAATATTCACACTTAACCAACTATCCTCCAATTATGACAGTTTGTTATTTTGACATGCACAGTAATTTAGTGCCATGCAGCAAACCGTCAGAATTGTTTTATATAGAATAAGAAGGAATAAATTCAGGACCAGGGAAAAAGTTTGACACAACTGGAAAATAGAGATATCAGATGTTGACATAGCGAGTGGACTGTAATTAAAGGCCACTAACTATGGAGAAACTCGAGCGATATGGCTGGTTATTGAACTTGTCAAATATATTATGCCCATATAATTCGGTCATGATTGGACAAAGGGTTATAAGGTTATTTATCAGATAACATACTGGATGCTGAATTTGGCAAGAGGACCACCTTAGGAACACTAAGAAGTTCTATATAAGGACTTTTAGTGAAAAGTAGCCCAGCCCCTGGCGGCCATGTTCCACAAATCAACATGGGTGAGGAATTTGATAGGTCACCTAAGGAACATGCAGTAAAATTATTTTAAAATTGGAACTGCCTATTCTGAGGAGAAGATTTTCAAAGTTTTCCACATATATACATCGAGGGGTGAATGCGAAAAGGTTCTAAGTGACATTAAATAAAGAAGCAGATAGAACCTTTTCGCTTTCACCCCTCGACATACATATAGTGAAAAGAAGCCACACACCCTGGAGGCCATGTTTTTTATAAGTCAACATGAGGTTGAAATTTGATAGAGGGTCACCTAAGGATCTTTTTTGTGATTTTTTTTTTAAAATTAGCCCAGCAGATTCTGAGAAGATTTTGAAAGCTTTCCAAATTCTAGATATATTTAGTGAAAAGTAGCTCTGCTCCCTTGGCGGCCAGATTGTTTATTTTCAAATCAACATAAAGAAATTTGATAGAGGGTCACCATAGAATCATTTATGTGAAATAATTTTGAAAACAGATCAGCAGTTTCTGAGATTTTCTTTTTGGTTGCCAGACTTCTGCTTGGAATCATTTTAATTGAAGGAATCAGGAAGAGAAGTTTTTCAAAGTTTCTATGAAGACATAAAACGTGAAAAGTAGCCCTATTTTATAATTGGGCCCGCAGTTTCTGAGAAGAGTTTTCTTTCTTGTTTTCCAAACCAAAATAAATTAAAGGAATTTGATACAGGGTCACTTAAGGAACATTATGAGAAATAATTTTGAAATCAGGGCAGCAGTTTCTGAGAAAAATATTTTTCCTTTCTTTGTCATGGCAACCAGATTTCCGCATGGAAACAAAATCTGTGTTCAGGTGACCTAGCAATATGTTATATGACCTTGTTGTTATTCCTGTTCACCAAGCATACAACAGAAAACAATTCAAGTACACTTTGGGAGTATTTATTGTTGGCGCACATTAAAAAGATAAAGACAGTATGTTTAGGGGTAACTGGAATTATTGTGCCGATTATTCTATTTTTAACAATGGATTAAAAACATCATATTTAAGGCTCTTTGACATACAACATTGCTATTTAAGCCATGTTTTCTGTTGTTCCAGGTCCTTTATTATAAACAGCCACAAGTCTGATTCTAGATTAAGACACAGAAAAGCACTTATTTAAATTACAAAGAATCATTTTTATTCCATTTGTTTAATTACATCACTAGAAATTAAATTCAGCAAATTTCAACATCAATACCCATCTAGAAGCAAAGTTACAATAAAATGAAGATCTGCAGTTTTGCTGCTTGAATCTGAACTCAGACATGAGATTGTTCATAATCATGGCCCCTGTAGTCTAGATTGTGAAATATTTGGAACACCAAATAACAGAAAATACCCCGAGCACAAAACTAAGAACTAAAAATAAACCACAATACAACAACATATTTTATTATACAGCCAAAAAATACATAGAGAACACATATATCACATTTTTTTTATTACTTTTCACATGCAAAAACCCCTTTGAAACAGAGTTAAAAAAACAAATGTGTTTAAAATAAAGTTACAAATTAATTCACTAAGAATCAATGAATAAAAAACGAAGTGATCCTGGCCAGTGGTTACTGAGATGGTACAACAGAAAAAAGGAGATCATTCATGATCAATTGGTGGCAAAATGTGAATGCTAAAAAGTGTGTGAAATATGACTTGCGTAATGTAAGAAATGATGAATATTTCTTTTTGTTTTGTTTTTTTAAGCAAAAATAAGAGAAAATCCAATATGGCTGCCAGTCAGCCATTTTGAATCCGATTGGAAAATTATTAATGTCAAGCACCACAAGTGCTCATGACTATAAGTGCCAAATAGTGTAAAGATGCAACACAAACTCCAAAAAAAATGAACAGTCTAGGGTTTATTAACTGTTATGTGAGTGAGGCAAGGTAAAAGAAAGCAATGCAATTATGTTCTGGTGACTGCATTTAGACAAGAATCTCTATGTGCACTGCATGTTAAAAAAATATAAAAGGTCTGTAACTCTGAAAAACAGATATAAAAGTTTTTAATTTTTTTACCCCATAGAAGTCTGACCAACGAATTGTTGATGTGTTGCTAAGGGCATCCCATTAACCATAATGTCATATTTTTATTATGTGCAGTCCTATTGTGATATCAATATCATTTCAAAGTGTGATTTGTATTTAAATAAATTATAAAACAAACCATAATTTTAAACATTCAAAAATTAGAACAACCCAAATCATAATTCAGATATTTAACATTAGAGATTATCACATTTGTATTCATTCTCTTGTTTTTTAAGCATTTATTTGCTTTGGCAGTAGGGCCACCGGCCCATAACAATGTACACAGAGGCACAATATAAATAATATACAACATTAAACACACAACTTTACAATAAAACCGTGTTTATAACAAACATTCCCACTTTAACATGAAAAATACGCATTTGAGAGTTCAATAACATATTTGAATATGTATCAGGGTATACATTCATACATAATCAATAAGACTAACCTAAAAATGTTTCCAAGCTCAGGCCATAAATAATTGTTTTCGTGTTTAGCATCAACACTTTATGAAACCCTATCTAGCTATCCCAAAAATACAAACAAACCCCTGAAATACTAAATGAGTGGCATCCTATTAAAACCATATACACCAGAGCCTCCTTATTCCATTCTGGACCATTCTCATTTGTTATATAGATTTCCACTGCAAAGTGAGTTCAAATAAAACTTGTACTCAAGTGTGTTGATCATGGGAATCAGACAGAGTGAATCATTTTCTGATATCAAAATGCCAAGAATACAAGTTCAAAGTATTAAACATGTTCCTTACACTAGTGTTTTGTAGTTGAAATCATAGTTAAAGGAAATAAAAAATATTCCTTAAAAGCGTTTATCATATAAAATGTTGGTGTTTTTTCCCCAAATATGAAGCCCAACACCTATCCGTCCGGGGATGCCTAACATAGAAACAATTTGGTAAGGCATAATCTGACACAAGAATTTTTTTCAGAGCAGCGACATGCCTCTAAATACACTTTATTATAAAACACATCATGATAAGGCACATAGCTCTATGAGGAGATGGTCATTTCTTATGAAAAGTATGTCAGGCATTACAAACATCATGGTGCTAATGTGTACCAAGGGCAGGTAACTCTAAGATGTGTAATCCATTAGTCACATTAAGTATGTCAGGCACTACAACACATGATGGTGATAATGTGTACCAAGGGCAGTTAACTCTAAGATGTGTAATCCATTGGTGTCCAAGTGTAGTCTCTAAAATTGTGGGAGAAGTTTGTGCCACAAAGTCCAATATAGGTAAAGTAAAATTGAAGTATGGGGGCACACAACACTAACAATTATGAATATGTCGCTGAACAAAAAAAAATATGACAAGCATTGATAAACTTTATGGTGACAATAAGAATAAAGTTTCAAAACAATCCCTATTAACTTCAATACACCAACAGAGTAGATCTTAGTTAAAGGGCTCATAATTCTTGAAGCAAATTGCTCTAACTGATGACAAATACATTAGTCACTAGTTCTCTTATTCTGATCATACCTGTTAAGTTTCAGATCATTCTCTCATAAACTGTGGAAGGCGTCCACATACATACCCAATGTACTTTTGTAGTAAAAGGGCCATAACTCTTGAAAAACTGATAAAACATGTTCAAATCACGTCAAGGTGATAATGTGTACCAAGTTTCAGAATAATCCGTCAAAATCAGTAGTAGAAATAAGCTCCAAAAACTTTTTGTAACTGTATGGTGACTCCAATACACCTGCCTTCAAATTTTGTTGCGTGTGTGTGCAATAAAAAATGAGACACTCCACAACACAACCTGTGTGAATCAATCATCATTCTATTGGAAAACTAGTGATTTAAAATGACACAATAAACATGTGACCTATACATGATTCAGTTGACAGTTGATATGTATAGCATAGTATATGTGATATCCCCAGCAAAAGGCCATAATGAGTCCAATAGAGGTCAAAGTGGAGAATTCTTTCATTCTTTGCCATGTTTTCTGCTTCATAAACAGCATGTTTTTGAATTAAGATCACTTGTTACTACAAACCTTGTTTTATAAGAAGTGGTTTTTCATCTTCCATTTTAACTTCTAACTTGATACTTCCTTGTTCAGTGCAAAAAAATACAAAAAAATAAAAAGGACGGGTAATCCAAGATAATGTTTTCCAACAAAAAACACATTTTAATTACTGAGGAATAATAATAGTACTCTTCCAAATTGCAAACTGGAACCTTTATACATAAGACTGATAAAGAGTTTTAAAGGAACTAGACACCAAATGCTACAATTGCAAGAAAAAAAGAAAATTGTCAAAAACGTAAATAAAATTGATAATGTTGTGCACAATGCATTTAATCTTACTTACTGATTCATCACGTCTCTTAAGACTTTTGTATCTTTCACAGATTTTGCAAATTTTTCCAACTCGAAATTTACTGGGTTGTCTACCACGTATAAATATAGCAGTAAATTCAAAGCTAGCATGATGGTATAAGTAACTGTACTATCACTTGACTTATACATGTTAAGAATAAACACTATGAACTGGAAAACCATTATGCACCATTTCAAAATGGGTCAACTGAAACAGCAACAAAATATTCTTTTTATCATGTAAAATGGTGTAGTATCGGCCTCATGCTAGCTTATATTGACAGCTCTATGCTTGTTTTGAGGAAATACTGATTTTGCTGCTTTGGCATCTGGTGTCTAGTCCCTTTAAGATAAAATGATAAAAACAGAATGAGAGGTTAAAACACCGTGGTAACACAATACACAGCGAGGGCCAATTTTATCGTATTACGCTTGAAAATTGACAGTATTTTAAAACATAATCTGAAAAAAAACTTGAAAATAAGATTTATCCTGACTATCTGGTGAATTTTGGCATCATTTTGAAAATTGAAATAAGTATAACCGGTATCCTTGTTTCTTCAAAAGCATTAATGACATTTATTTTTATTTTTACTTTATTACACAAAAGTAATGCAATTCAGAATGAAAGACAAAAAGCATGTAGCCACTAAAAACAAACTGCTCAAAGTCCAAGACAAAATAATGACTAAATCACAAGAACTCTTTCACAAGGTCATAGTTGGAAATTTCTGGCCACTTCATAAAAATGTTTTTAACTTCATTCATATCAATTTCTGTGACATCTCGCAGAGCAATAAGGATGTCAACAAGATGTCCTAATCTTTTCAAACAGCCAGGGGTATCTCTGTTTATCACATAGACCAGACAGGAAACCAACTTGTTATGTATTCGCTCCACTGCTTCTGGGTCTTTGAGAGTACACCGATCTGAAAACAAATAAAAACAATAAGGCCACAAAATAATAAAATCTGACCATGAATGAGAAAGGTATGGACTGGACACAAATAGGACAGACCGGCAAACACATTTTGATAGATGGGTAGGTACATGTAGGAAGGGTGAGTGGGGTTTTGATGGATGGGCATGTAGAGAGGGTGAGTGGGTATTTGATAGATGGGCATGTAGGAAGGGTGAGTGGGTATTTGATAGATGGGCATGTAGGAAGGGTGAGTGGGTTCTGGTAGAAAGGGTGAGTGGGTTTTTGAATGATGGGCATGTTGGGAGAGTGAGTGGGTATTTGATGGATGGGCATGTAGGGAGAGTGAGTGGGGATTTGATAGATGAGCATGTAGGGAGAGTGAGTGGGTATTTGATGGATGGGCATGTAAGAAGGGTGAGTGGGTATTTGATAGATGGGCATGTAGCGAGGGTGATTAGGTTTTGGTAGGGAGGGTGAGTGGGGATTTGATAGATAAGCATGTTGGGAGAGTGAGTGGGTTTTTGATGGATTGGCATGTAGGAAGGGTGAGCGCGGATTTGATTGATGGGCATGTAGGAAGAGTGAGTGGGTTTTGGTAGGGAGGGTGAGTGGGAATTTGATAGATGAGCATGTTGGGAGAGTGAGTGGGTTTTGGTAGGGAGAATGAGTGGGGATTTGATAGATGAGCATGTTGCGAGAGTGAGTGGGTTTTGGTAGGGAGGGTGAGTGGGAATTTGATAGATGAGCATGTAGGAAGAGTGAGTGGGTTTTGGTAGGGAGGGTGAGTGGGGATTTGATAGATGAGCATGTTGGGAGAGTGAGTGGGTTTTTGATGGATGGGCATGTAAGAAGGGTGAGTGGGTATTTGATAGATGGGCATGTAGCGAGGGTGATTGGGTTTTGGTAGGGAGGGTGAGTGGGGATTTGATAGATAAGCATGTTGGGAGAGTGAGTGGGTTTTTGATGGATTGGCATGTAGGAAGGGTGAGCGCGGATTTGATTGATGATAGATGAGCATGTTGGGAGAGTGAGTGGGTTTTGATGGATTGGCATGTAGGAAGGGTGAGCGCGGATTTGATTGATGGGCATGGAGGAAGAGTGAGTGGGTTTTTGATAGATGGACATGTAGGAAGAGTGAGTGGATTTTGGTAGGGAGGGTGAGTGGGGTTTTAAATGATTTGCATGTTGGGAGAGTGAGCGGGGATTTGATAGATGAGCATGTAGGGAGGGTGAGTGGGTTTTTGATAGATGGGCATGTAAGGAGAGTGAGTGGATTTTTGATGGATGGGCATGTAGTGAGAGTGAGGGGATTTGATAGATGAGCATGTAGGTAGGGTGAGTGGGTTTTTGATGGATGGGCATGTAGGGAGAGTGAGGGGATTTGATTGTTGGGCATGTAGGGAGAGTGAGAGGATTTGATTGATGGGCATGTAGGGAGAGTGAGGGGATTTGATAGATGGGCATGTACGAAAGGTGAGTGGGTTTTTGATGGATGGGCATGTAGGGAGAGTGAGGGGATTTGATTGATGGGCATGTAGGGAGGGTGAGTGGGTTTTTGATGGATGGGCATGTAGGGAGAGTAAGGGGATTTGATAGATGAGCATGTAGGTAGGGTGAGTGGGTTTTTGATGGATGGGCATGTAGGGAGAGTGAGGGGATTTGATAGATGGGCATGAAGGAAAGGTGAGTGGGTTTTTGATGGATGGGCATGTAGGGAGAGTAAGGGGATTTGATTGATGGGCATGTAGGGAGAGTGAGAGGATTTGATTGATGGGCATGTAGGGAGAGTGAGGGGATTTGATTGATGGGCATGTAGGGAGAGTGAGGGGATTTGATAGATGGGCATGTAGGAAAGGTGAGTGGGTTTTTGATGGATGGGCATGTAGGGAGAGTGAGGGGATTTGATTGATGGGCATGTAGGGAGGGTGAGTGGGTTTTTGATGGATGGGCATGTAGGGAGAGTGAGGGGATTTGATAGATGAGCATGTAGGGAGGGTGAGTGGGTTTTTGATGGATTGGCATGTAGGGAGAGTGAGGGGATTTGATAGATGAGCATGTAGGGAGGGTGAGTGGGTTTTTGATGGATGGGCATGTAGGGAGAGTAAGGGGATTTGATTGATGGGCATGTAGGGAGAGTGAGGGGATTTGATTGATGGGCATGTAGGGAGGGTAAGTGGGGGTTTGATGGATGGGCATGTAGGGAGAGTAAGGGGTTTGATTGATGGTCATGTAGGGAGGGTAAGTGGGGTTTTGATGGATGGGCATGTAGGGAGAGTGAGGGGTTTGATAGATGAGCATGTAGGGAGGGTGAGTGGGTTTTTGATAGATGGACATGTAGGGAGAGTGGGGGGATTTGATTGATTGGCATGTAGGGAGGTTGAGTGGGTTTTTGATGGATGGGCATGTAGGAAGGGTGAGGGGATTAATCTGATGGGCATGTAGGAAGGGTGAGTGGGTTTTTGATGGATGGCCATGTTGGGAGAGTGAGGGTTTTTGATTGATGGGCATGTACAAAGGGTGAGTGGGTTTTTGATGGATGGCCATGTTGGGAGAGTGAAGGGATTTGATTAATGGGCATGTAGGAAGGGTGAGTGGGTTTTTGATGGATGGGCATGTTGGGAGAGTGAAGGGATTTGATTGATGGGCATGTACGAAGAGTGAGTGGGTTTTTGATGGATGGCCATGTTGGGAGAGTGAAGGGATTTGATTGATGGGCATGTACGAAGGGTGAGTGGGTTTTTGATGGATGGCCATGTTGGGAGAGTGAGGGGATTTGATTGATGGGCATGTACGAAGGGTGAGTGGGTTTTTGATGGATGGGCATGTTGGGAGAGTGAAGGGATTTGATTGATTGGCATGTACGAAGGATGAGTGGGTTTTTGATGGATGGGCATGTTGGGAGAGTGAAGGGATTTGATTGATGGGCATGTACGAAGGGTGAGTGGGTTTTTGATGGATGGCCATGTTGGGAGAGTGAAGGGATTTGATTGATGGGCATGTACGAAGGGTGAGTGGGTTTTTGATGGATGGCCATGTTGGGAGAGTGAGGGGATTTGAATGATGGGCATGTACGAAGGGTGAGTGGGTTTTTGATGGATGGGCATGTTGGGAGAGTGAAGGGATTTGATTGATGGGCATGTACGAAGGGTGAGTGGGTTTTTGATGGATGGCCATGTTGGGAGAGTGAAGGGATTTGATTGATGGGCATGTAGGAAGGGTGAGTAGGTTTTTGATGGATGGCCATGTTGGGAGAGTGAGGGTTTTTGATTGATGGGCATGTACGAAGGGTGAGTGGGTTTTTGATGGATGGCCATGTTGGGAGAGTGAAGGGATTTGATTGATGGGCATGTACGAAGGGTGAGTGGGTTTTTGATGGATGGCCATGTTGGAAGAGTGAGGGTTTTTGATTGATGGGCATGTACGAAGGGTGAGTGGGTTTTTGATGGATGGCCATTTTGGGAGAGTGAGAGTTTTTGATGGATGGGCATGTTGAGAGAGTGAGGGGATTTGATATATGGGCATGTAGGAAGGGTGAGTTGTGAATTTGATGGATGGACATGTAGGAAGGGTGAATGGGTTTTTGATAGATGGGCATGTAGGGAGGGTGAGTGGGTTTATGATTGATGGGCATGTAGGGAGGGTGAGTGGTGTTTTGGTAGATGCGCATGTAGGGAGGGTGAGTGGGGTTTTGATAGATGCGCATGTAGGGAGGGTGAGTGGGTTTTTGATAGATGGGCATGTAGGGAGTGTGAGTTGGTTTTTGATAGATGGGAATGTAAGGAAGGTGAGTTGTGAATTTGATGGATGGACATGTAGGAAGGGTGAATGGGTTTTTAATAGATGGGCATGTAGGGAGGGTGAGTGGGTTTATGATTGATGGGCATGTAGCGAGGGTGAGTGGGGTTTTGATAGATGGGCATGTAGGGAGGGTGAGTGGGTTGTTGATAGATGGGCATGAAGGGAGGGTGAGTGGGTTGTTGATAGATGGGCATGAAGGGAGGGTGTGTGGGGTTTTGATAGATGGGCATGTAGCGAGGGTGAGTGGGTTGTTGATAGATGGGCATGAAGGGAGGGTGTGTGGGGTTTTGATAGATGGGCATGTAGGGAGGGTAAGTGTTTTTTTGATAGATGGACATGTACGAAGGGTAAGTGGGTTTTTGAATGATGTGCATGTAGGGAGGGTGAGTGGGTTTTTGATGGATTGGCATGAAGGGAGGGTGAGTTGGTATTTGATAGATGGGCATGTAGGGAGGGTGAGTGTTTTTTTAGGGAGGGTGAGTGTGTTTATGATAGATGGGCATATAGGGACAGTGAGTGTGTTTTTGATAGATGGGCATGTTACGGGAGTGAGTGGGGATTTAATAGATGGGCATGTAGGGAGGGTGAGTGGGGTTTTGATGGAATAGCATGTAGGAAGGGTGAGTGGGTTTTTGATAGACAAATAGGTAGGGACAAAAACTCAGGTTAAAAAGGTGGTATGTTTGTGTGTCAGTCAAGTAAAAGGCTAAACAAACTATGAGTTGTAATCTTCAACTGTTTTGTTATACATAATGCCTACTTTTTGAAGGCAGGGCAGGGAAGGGCAGGGTAGGGCAGGGCAGGGTAGGACTGGACAGATAGACAGAACAACTTGGACAAAAAAAACAATATGTCTGCATTTATAGGTGAGGAGATTTTCATATAAAAATATTTTGAACCTTAAATAAGTAATTATAAAAAGTATAAATGCTTCTCAAAAACAATTAAATTTCAAGAAATTTATATGGAAACTATCAATCCTTTAAATATAACACCTACCAGGGGAAATTATTGCAATAGCCCGGAGTAACGCTTCCTCACATTTGCTCAATTTCAGTGTGAGTATTTTCTTTGACAGCTTAAATTTGGACATAAGCAAATCTTCACTGTAGACTAGCCGCATGGCTTGAAAGTTGATGCTTTGTTTGGAATCTCGCAGCGTGAATGTCTTAGCTCCGTGGTTAAGACTCCGCATTCCTCCGATAAGACCAGTCTCAGTTCGTGATTCTGCAATTCACACACAATTTTCTATATTTTATGTAATATTTAGAAGTGAAATAAAATCTGTTACAGAGACGGCATACTCTACTATTTCACCACTTTTAACCCAAATTCGTAAGTCAAATAAAATGGGCAATCATTTTTATTGCATGCAAGATAATTATCTGACTTGATAAGTTAGGTACCGTAGTTTGAATCGTTTGGAGCTCTTGTATGAAGTTTCAATACAATACATCAAGTTGTTGCTGTGATATTGAATTATGCAAGCTTACATATAAAACCTTAACAAGAATCTCTAAGTCATAGAATAAAGGGCCATCATTTGCATTATATTCAAAATCGAGTTATCTTTGATTTAATAAGAAGGTTGGGTAGATGGAACACATGTCTAAAGTTTCATTGTAATACATGAATTATTTGCTGGGATATTGATTTAAATGTGGTAACATGTAAAACCTTAAAAATAATTTCCAAATCAAAATGAAGGGTAATAACTTGCCTTAAATGCAAAATAAAGTAAGCTAACTTGATTATTTAAGTAGGTTAGATGACTGAGTAGTGTAATATTGACACTTGTCAAAGATATATACTTTTGTGTGCTTCATGCAAAATCCTTATCAGAATTTTCAAGTCAAATAATAAAAGGCCATAATTTGCATATTTTAGAGTTATCTAACTCAATTAAATAGGTTGGATGATTGGAATACTTGCCCTAAGTTCCAAAGCAATACATTAAGCATTAGCTGAGATTTTTACTTAAAAGTGCTTACATGCAAAACCTTAACCAATGTGTGACGCTCGCTAGGGTGAGTAGTATAGCTCTCCTTATTCTTCAAGCTAAAAACTGTCAACAGAAGCCAAATAAATGAACACATAGCCAAGTGATGAAGCCAGAGATATGGGATATAAAATTACCTCAACATTTTCCTACAGTTTAGGTTATACGATTTCTATTGCCTTGACTGTGAGGAAAGCTGATACATGTACAAGTCCGCTTCCTGGCCCTGATTTCTTGAAACTTCTTAAGTCCCTTATAACAGGATTAAGTTAATTAAGCTCACTATTTTTGGTTTACTATAAATTGCATAATATTAACTTCTTTAAGAGTTTTCATACTTTGGATAGGAATTATCATTACGAAAATCACGTTAAACCGTTTTTCATTGATCAAGATTCAATTCAAGTGTATTTTGGCTAATTGCAATAAGCTACTTAAGCCTGTTAAGCTTAGATCTCTAGAAATTGGGGCCTGGGTAGAAACCAGTACTGTGTCCATTTGAGAGGTCGTGAGGAAGTATCCCTAGTGGAGATCAAACCCACAAATTCTTGGGTGAGAGGGGGGACACCTATAGCCAGACTGGTCTCACTCTGGTGGGGATCAAACCCACAAATTCTTGGGTGAGAGGGGGGACACCTATAGCCAGACTGGTCTCACTCTGGTGGGGATCAAACCCACAAATTCTTGGGTGAGAGGGGGGACACCTATAGCCAGACTGGTATCACTCTGGTGGGGATCAAACCCACAAATTCTTGGGTGAGAGGGGGGACACCTATAGCCAGACTGGTCTCACTCTGGTGGGGATCAAACCCACAAATTCTCGGGTGAGAGGGGGGACACCTATAGCCAGACTGGTCTCACCCTGGTGGGGATCAAACCCACAAATTCTTGGGTGAGAGGGGGGACACCTATAGCCATACTGGTCTCACTCTGGTGGGGATCAAACCTACAAATTCTTGGGTGAGAGGTGGACACTTATACCACAAAACTGCTGCCATCCTAGTGGGGATCAAACTCACAACATCTTGAATGAGAGGTGGACACCTATACCACAAAACTGCTGCCATTCTAATGGGGATCAAACCAACAACATCTTGGGTGAGAGGGGGGACACCCATAGCCAGATTGGTCTCACTCCGGTGGGGATCAAACCAACAACATATTGCGTGAGAGGTGGACACCTATAGCCAGACTGGTCTTACTCCGGTGGGGATCAAACCAACAACATATTGCGTGAGAGGTGGACACCTATAGCCAGACTGGTTTCACTCTGGTGGGGATCAAACCCACAAATTCTTGGGTGAGAGGGGGGACACCTATAGCCAGACTGGTCTCACTCTGGTGGGGATCAAACCAACAAATTCTTGGGTGAGAGGTGGACACTTATACCACAAAACTGCTGCCATCCTAGTGGGGATCAAACTCACAACATCTTGCATGAGAGGTGGACACCTATACCACAAAACTGCTGCCATTCTAATGGGGATCAAACCAACAACATCTTGGGTGAGAGGGGGGGACACCTATAGCCAGACTGGTCTCACTCCGGTGGGGATCAAACCAACAACATATTGCGTGAGAGGTGGACACCTATAGCCAGACTGGTCTCACTCTGGTGGGGATCAAACCAACAACATCTTGCGTGAGAGGTGGACACCTATAGCCAGACTGGTCTCACTCCGGTGGGGATCAAACCAACAACATATTGCGTGAGAGGTGGACACCTATAGCCAGACTGGTCTCACTCTGGTGGGGATCAAAACAATAACATCTTGCGTGAGAGGTGGACACCTATACCCAGACTGGTCTCACTCTGGTGGGGATCAAACCAATAACATCTTGCGTGAGAGGTGGACACCTATAGCCAGACTGGTCTCACTCCGGGGGGATCAAACCAACAACATATTGCGTGAGAGGTGGACACCTAAAGCCAGACTGGTCTCACTCTGGTGGGAATCAAACCCACAAATTCTTGGGTGAGAGGTGGACACCTAAAGCCAGACTGGTCTCACTCCGGTGGGGATCAAACCCACAACATCTTGCGTGAGAGGTGGACACCTAAAGCCAGATTAGTCTCACTCTGGTGGGGATCAAACCCACAAATTCTTGGGTGAGAGGGGGGACACCTATAGCCAGACTGGTCTCACTCCGGTGGGGATCAAACCAACCTCATCTTGCATGAGAGGTGGACACCTATCCCATGAGACCACTTTAACCATGCATACGTTTTTGTTTGAAAGACTAACTGATAAATCAAACTAAAATAAACATGAACATGATAATTTCTTTTCTCCAAAAGTTATTTTGCTAAAAAACAATAGTCTAGTATGACAGTCAATGGTTTCAGTTCAAAAATTTATAATACATGTTTAAATTCAAGAATTAAAAAGCTAAAATTGCAATTTGTCTTGGGACCATACCAAATTGCAGGTAAACTTGCCTCGAATCAAGGTTGACTGGTCATCAATTTCAAGATCTCGAAATCCTGGAATATGTTTTGAGAATTTCACAGTCTCCACAATTTTCAAGTGGATGTATCCAACACTTTTTTCAAGGATCTGTCGCCGCATTTCATTGACGTCCATTTCGAAGTTTGGCTGTAATGAAAATTATATTTTAATACACACACACGTATGAGTAAAAAAATCATTTTCATAATTTTGGATGTTTAATGCTATATAGGCTTTTAGTTAAAAGAGTTATGGAAGTGTGTTGCATAATGTCCTATTTTGGTAACAACCTTCTGCCCTCGTGGAGACTAGAATGTGCACCCTCCTGCCTTCAAAGAGTTAAATGCTTACGATAATCAAATATTTCTTTTGTTTTGATTGAAGCTTTAAATTTTATTATAAATTCATACAAACAGACTCTTTTGGTAGTATAGACTTGCTATTACTGTCATTAGGCATGATTTCTACAATTTTTTTATGAAATTAATAATGTTCTATTTTTTCACTGACAGACACAAATGTGCTCTTTTTTCCCTTAGCATCCTGTCCTTTTTCTGCAGCACCCTGTCCTTTTGAAAACCTGGTAAAACCCTATATTATTATATATAATATTAATGACATAACAATTTATGTGATGTCATATGTATGACCTAATTTGAAAGAAAACGTGACAATATACTCTGCTCAAAATACATGACAAGAGTTGTTGAATTAAATATAATATTATGGGGGTCATTATTAATATAATTATCATTTAACAGGAAATAGGGCATTTGAAAAATCTTCTTATGTATTAAAGTGGAAAAATTAAGAAAAAAATCATTGCTTTCATTCTTGTATCCTTGCATTTTTTAAAATTCTATTTAGACCACATAAAATGAAATCCTAATACTTTCCATCATCTTTTCAACAAATAAGCTCAATTTTGAGGAGAAAATTTGGAAATATTGTGATGATTGGATTCTAATTTTGGAGGTGAAAAAAAACACAACAAAGTTGTAAGCTGAAATTGAACTGAAGTATCACCTCTCCCGACGCATTGGTCATGGATGTTGAACCCTCTGGCATTCCACTCGACTGTTTCTGGAATGGAAATTCTGTGTAGATATCATTCGCTTGAGTAAGACTGTGAACAATCTTCTCCAATTCGTCTGGATCCCCTGAAAGAGACAAGAACATGTTGGATCTGCATTATCGTACATTGATTCTTACTTAGCTACCACTGTATCAGACCATTTTAATATAATGGCTGATTTCTTTCCTCATCGCAGACTCGTGTCTCCGACTTTGAATGAGAATATGTTTCATAAGCACAATTGTCAACCGGTTTGTTGGAAAGGTAAATTGCCTTATTCAGAAGACCAATGTAAATTGCCTTATTCATCTGACCAATGTAAATTGCCTTATTCATATGACCTATGTAAATTGCCTTATTCATATGACCAATGTAAATTGCCTTATTCATATGACCTATGTAAATTGCCTTATTCATCTGACCAATGTAAATTGCCTTATTCATATGACCTATGTAAATTGCCTTATTCATCTGACCAATGTAAATTGCCTTATTCATATGACCTATGTAAATTGCCTTATTCATCTGACCAATGTAAATTGCCTTATTCATATGACCTATGTAAATTGCCTTATTCATATGACCAATGTAAATTGCCTTATTCATATGACCTATGTAAATTGCCTTATTCATCTGACCTATGTAAATTGCCATATTCATATGACCAAAGTAAATTGCCTTATTCATATGACCAATGTAAATTGCCTTATTCATCTGACCAAAGTAAATTGCCTTATTCATCTGACCAAAGTAAATTGCCTTATTCATCTGACCAATGTAAATTGCCTTATTCATATGACCAATGTAAATTGCCTTATTCATCTGACCAATGTAAATTGCCTTATTCATATGACCAATGTAAATTGCCTTATTCATCTGACCAATGTAAATTGCCTTATTCATCTGACCAATGTAAATTGCCTTATTCATCTGACCAAAGTAAATTGCCTTATTCATCTAACCAATGTAAATTGCCTTATTCATATGACCAATGTAAATTGCCTTATTCATATGACCAATGTCAATTTTGTACAAGGAGATTGGATTCCTTTATTGAGAAAGGACTAAAAAAAGGTTTAAAACCAAAAATCTGTAAAGAAACCAGCCATATAACAGTGTCACAGTGGTAGTTGTCGTGAAAAAATACATTGCTTATTAATAGTCTGATAAAACCTCTCAAATCATGTACCAATGTCAACAATATGAACATTTCACACTTTTTATACGTACACAACATGAATAGCTTATTACTTTAAAATACTTGTTCACATGTACATATTAAGAAAATTTTCTTACCATAGACAGGCTGGGTTCGGCGGACATTTTTTGCCTCTGAGCACATGTCTGTACCAAGAGATGAGTGTCCATGTTCACTTTGATCCTCCCTTTGAAGAGGACGTTTTGATATGACAATGTTTGTGTCCTTGCAAGAAGCCGGTCCTACATGATATCTAGTATCCTGGCTCACACCTTTCTGAGCATGTTCTTTCCTGTTTGTCTCAGCACTAACATGAGTCGTTGTCTTAGCATCAACATTAATCATTGTCTTAACACCAACATTAGTCATTATCTTAGCAACAGCATTAGTCATTTTTTCAGCCCGATTGTTAGTCATTGTCTCAGCACCAGCATGTTTAAATGTTGTTAAATCAGCTTCTCCTTGAAAAGAACTAGTACTCTGGAAATTATTTGTTTTAACATCATCACTTTGAATATGTCCAGATAGTTCATTATTATCAATCAGGTGTTGTTTCTCTTTCTTTCTCTCAGTGTCCTGCTGTATCTCAGGGTTTTTACTACACTGCCTCATTTCAGATGGGCTCGTTGAAAGCAATTTAAGTAATTTTTCACTTTTCAAACCTCGCGTATGAGGTTTTGATGGATTGACCCCAGCCAAGGAGGAAGAGGGATAGTGGGCTGATGAGGAAGTGAAGTATTTTTGATCGTTTTGTCCATGCAGATTCTCTTGAAGTGAATGTTCTTTCAATGTACCAGTATATTTCGGTCCCCCATACAGTAACGTGTTCAAGCCATCGCCAGTATGGCTACCGCTCATTTTTTTATGACTTTGATGTCGTGACTTCAGTAATTTTTGGTCAGACACATTTGAAATGTTACATGATGCTTCCAGTGTACCATTTGCGTGCATGGATGAAGTTCCATGCATTTGATCATTGTTATCAAAGCCATTAGTCTCATGTTTGATAGAAGCTTTGGTAAAAGTTCCAGTGTTAGGATCAAGGGAGCTAGTGTTTCCTTCCATAGAAAGCTTATTACAAAAGTTTCTTGGACCTTGTGAAAATGTAGCCTCTTTGGACTCTTGAAAGCTACTCCGACCTGGTTGTCCTCCACTTCTGTTGGGAACATCATCATATTGAGTGACACCAGACTTGTTCTTTCCTACGTGTGATTCACCATGCTTTGACTGGTTAATTGACATCTGTCTATTTTTTATTTCAAACTGATTCTGTGGGCTAGGAAGAAAACATCTGTCGACCATACTGGTGAATGTTCGAGAGTGTGGAACATTGTCTTTTATGAGACGATCAAGAATTATTCTGTCCAAATCTACTTCTTCGTCCACAAAAATCCGCCTAGAATTTAGCAATATGAAAAAATCCGAGTATTCCATTTCCTTTATAGAAATATTGTCTCTGACAGAGACTTTTGATTTCAATTGTCAACTGTGAACTAAACTGGCTTGCTTTTGAATAGAAAATTGTCTTGTCCGCGACATTCAAATGCAACTGAGCCAATTAAAACTGGCATTACTTTTAATAACAATGAAGGTATTTCATAACTTGAAAGATCTCTACAAATTCAGGTGATTGTTTTACTTTCTTATATTTTTGTATAGAATCTGGTCTCTGTGAGTCTATCACCAACTGTCACCTGGAATAGCAACTATGGCTCTGAAATAGAAAGATATATATCACATTAACGTCCAACATCCATATTTTATGTAACTTCATATATGAGGGAGGTTCATACCTACATTCTTATCAAGCTATTGCTATCAACAGACTTGCTGACAGTAAATAAACTTTTGATCAATAACCAGACAGTAAAATGTTATTGTTTCTAAGCAAGGAGTCACATTTTAAGTGTGTCTGTAATTCTAAAAAAAATTGATTAAAGTTTATTGATGTTATTTTAGTACCGGTAATTGTATTTAATTACTTTTAAGTACATGTTCAATACGCAAGTCCGTTTATTACAAGTAGCTAAATGTCTCTTGCTCGAAAACACAATACTATGTCTTTTTCACAGAAGTTCTAGCAGCTGATAATTGTTGCTAATGAAAAAAAGTTGGGGTATGCTTGAGGATGAGGGATTCATGACCCCCCCCCCCCCCCCCCACAAAAAAAAAAGGGAAAAAGGGCTAATTGAACCTTTTTTAATTGTTTCCAAAGTCATTTATATTTTCATTTCAAGTTGGTTCATACAGTTTTTTTTAATGCAAATGTCTAAGAGAAAAAACAACAATCGTTACAACTGTACAATAGTCTGAAATTAAAAGCTCTCAATCCTGGTTTAAGGATTAGTCCTGAACTTTAGATCCCCTGTTTACACTAAGAATTTACAGTTTTTACAATGGCTTCCAATATGCAACTTTCAAAGCAAAAGTACACTTGATTCAACCATGGTTTGGATAATTCTTCACTCTATCATGTAATGCTTATTTGTATTACACATCAAATTCCAACACACATACTATTAATTCTTTTTAAGACATATATCACTCTATCATGTAATGCTTATTTGTGTTACACATCAAATTCCAACTCACATACCATTAATTCTTTTAAGACATATATCACTCTATCATGTAATGCTTATTTGTGTTACACATCAAATTCCAACTCACATACTATTAATTCTTTTTAAGACATATATCACTCTATCATGTAATGCTTATTTGTGTTACACATCAAATTCCAACTCACATACTATTAATTCTTTTTAAGACATATATCACTCTATCATGTAATGCTTATTTGTGTTACACATCAAATTCCAACTCACATACTATTAATTCTTTTTAAGACATATATCACTCTATCATGTAATGCTTATTTGTGTTACACATCAAATTCCAACTCACATACTATTAATTCTTTTTAAGACATATATCACTCTATCATGTAATGCTTATTTGTGTTACACATCAAATTCCAACTCACATACTATTAATTCTTTTTAAGACATATATCACTCTATCATGTAATGCTTATTTGTGTTACACATCAAATTCCAACTCACATACTATTAATTCTTTTTAAGACATATATCACTCTATTATGTAATGCTTATTTGTGTTACACATCAAATTCCAACTCACATACTATTAATTCTTTTTAAGACATATATCACTCTATCATGTAATGCTTATTTGTGTTACACATCAAATTCCAACTCACATACTATTAATTCTTTTTAAGACATATATCACTCTATTATGTAATGCTTATTTGTGTTACACATCAAATTCCAACTCACATACTATTAATTCTTTTTAAGACATATATCACTCTATCATGTAATGCTTATTTGTGTTACACATCAAATTCCAACTCACATACTATTAATTCTTTTTAAGACATATATCACTCTATCATGTAATGCTTATTTGTGTTACACATCAAATTCCAACTCACATACTATTAATTCTTTTTAAGACATATATCACTCTATCATGTAATGCTTATTTGTGTTACACATCAAATTCCAACTCACATACTATTAATTCTTTTTAAGACATATATCACTCTATCATGTAATGCTTATTTGTGTTACACATCAAATTCCAACTCACATACTATTAATTCTTTTTAAGACATATATCACTCTATCATGTAATGCTTATTTGTGTTACACATCAAATTCCAACTCACATACTATTAATTCTTTTTAAGACATATATCACTCTATTATGTAATGCTTATTTGTGTTACACATCAAATTCCAACTCACATACTATTAATTCTTTTTAAGACATATATCACTCTATGATGTAATGCTTATTTGTGTTACACATCAAATTTCAACTCACATACTATTAATTCTTTTTAAGACATATATCACTCTATTATGTAATGCTTATTTGTGTTACACATCAAATTCCAACTCACATACTATTAATTCTTTTTAAGACATATATCACTCTATCATGTAATGCTTATTTGTGTTACACATCAAATTCCAACTCACATACTATTAATTCTTTTTAAGACATATATCACTCTATCATGTAATGCTTATTTGTGTTACACATCAAATTCCAACTCACATACTATTAATTCTTTTTAAGACATATATCACTCTATCATGTAATGCTTATTTGTGTTACACATCAAATTCCAACTCACATACTATTAATTCTTTTTAAGACATATATCACTCTATCATGTAATGCTTATTTGTGTTACACATCAAATTCCAACTCACATACTATTAATTCTTTTTAAGACATATATCACTCTATTATGTAATGCTTATTTGTGTTACACATCAAATTCCAACTCACATACTATTAATTCTTTTTAAGACATATATCACTCTATGATGTAATGCTTATTTGTGTTACACATCAAATTCCAACTCACATACTATTAATTCTTTTTAAGACATATATCACTCTATTATGTAATGCTTATTTGTGTTACACATCAAATTCCAACTCACATACTATTAATTCTTTTTAAGACATATATCACTCTATTATGTAATGCTTATTTGTGTTACACATCAAATTCCAACTCACATACTATTAATTCTTTTTAAGACATATATCACTCTATCATGTAATGCTTATTTGTGTTACACATCAAATTCCAACTCACATACTATTAATTCTTTTTAAGACATATATCACTCTATTATGTAATGCTTATTTGTGTTACACATCAAATTCCAACTCACATACTATTTATTCTTTTTAAGACATATATCACTCTATGATGTAATGCTTATTTGTGTTACACATCAAATTCCAACTCACATACTATTAATTCTTTTTAAGACATATATCACTCTATTATGTAATGCTTATTTGTGTTACACATCAAATTCCAACTCACATACTATTAATTCTTTTTAAGACATATATCACTCTATGATGTAATGCTTATTTGTGTTACACATCAAATTCCAACTCACATACTATTAATTCTTTTTAAGACATATATCACTCTATGATGTAATGCTTATTTGTGTTACACATCAAATTCCAACTCACATACTATTAATTCTTTTTAAGACATATATCACTCTATTATGTAATGCTTATTTGTGTTACACATCAAATTCCAACTCACATACTATTAATTCTTTTTAAGACATATATCACTCTATCATGTAATGCTTATTTGTGTTACACATCAAATTCCAACTCACATACTATTAATTCTTTTTAAGACATATATCACTCTATTATGTAATGCTTATTTGTGTTACACATCAAATTCCAACTCACATACTATTAATTCTTTTTAAGACATATATCACTCTATCATGTAATGCTTATTTGTGTTACACATCAAATTCCAACTCACATACTATTAATTCTTTTTAAGACATATATCACTCTATTATGTAATGCTTATTTGTGTTACACATCAAATTCCAACTCACATACTATTAATTCTTTTTAAGACATATATCACTCTATGATGTAATGCTTATTTGTGTTACACATCAAATTCCAACTCACATACTATTAATTCTTTTTAAGACATAAATCACTCTATGATGTAATGCTTATTTGTGTTACACATCAAATTCCAACTCACATACTATTAATTCTTTTTAAGACATAAATCACTCTATGATGTAATGCTTATTTGTGTTACACATCAAATTCCAACTCACATACTATTAATTCTTTTTAAGACATATATCACTCTATTATGTAATGCTTATTTGTGTTACACATCAAATTCCAACTCACATACTATTAATTCTTTTTAAGACATATATCACTCTATGATGTAATGCTTATTTGTGTTACACATCAAATTCCAACTCACATACTATTAATTCTTTTTAAGACATAAATCACTCTATGATGTAATGCTTATTTGTGTTACACATCAAATTCCAACTCACATACTATTAATTCTTTTTAAGACATATATCACTCTATCATGTAATGCTTATTTGTGTTACACATCAAATTCCAACTCACATACTATTAATTCTTTTTAAGACATATATCACTCTATGATGTAATGCTTATTTGTGTTACACATCAAATTCCAACTCACATACTATTAATTCTTTTTAAGACATATATCACTCTATGATGTAATGCTTATTTGTGTTACACATCAAATTCCAACTCACATACTATTAATTCTTTTTAAGACATATATCACTCTATGATGTAATGCTTATTTGTGTTACACATCAAATTCCAACTCACATACTATTAATTCTTTTTAAGACATATATCACTCTATTATGTAATGCTTATTTGTGTTACACATCAAATTCCAACTAACATACTATTAATTCTTTTTAAGACATATATCACTCTATCATGTAATGCTTATTTGTGTTACACATCAAATTCCAACTCACATACTATTAATTCTTTTTAAGACATATATCACTCTATGATGTAATGCTTATTTGTGTTACACATCAAATTCCAACTCACATACTATTAATTCTTTTTAAGACATATATCACTCTTTGATGTAATGCTTATTTGTGTTACACATCAAATTCCAACTCACATACTATTAATTCTTTTAAAGACATATATCACTCTATCATGTAATGCTTATTTGTGTTACACATCAAATTCCAACTCACATACTATTAATTATTTTTAAGACATATATCACTCTATGATGTAATGCTTATTTGTGTTACACATAAAATACCAACTCACATACTATTAATTCTTTTTAAGACATATATCACTCTATGATGTAATGCTTATTTGTGTTACACATCAAATTCCAACTCACATACTATTAATTCTTTTAAAGACATATATCACTCTATTATGCAATGCTTATTTGTGTTACACATCAAATTCCAACTCACATACTATTAATTCTTTTTACGACATATATATCACTCTAAGATGTAATGCTTATTTGTATTACAGATCAAATTTCAACTCACATACTATTAATTCTTTTTAAGACATATATCACTCTTTGATGTAATGCTTATTTGTATTACACATCAAATTCCAACTCACATACTATTAATTATTTTTAAGACATATATATCACTCTAAGATGTAATGCTTATTTGTGTTACACATCAAATTCCAACTCACATACTATTAATTCTTTTTAAGACATATATCACTACATGATGTAATGCTTATTTGTGTTACACATCAAATTCCAACTCACATACTATTAATTCTTTTAAAGACATATATCACTCTATGATGTAATGCTTATTTGTGTTACACATCAAATTCCAACTCACATACTATTAATTATTTTTAAGACATATATCACTCTATGATGTAATGCTTATTTGTGTTACACATAAAATACCAACTCACATACTATTAATTCTTTTTAAGACATATATCACTCTATGATGTAATGCTTATTTGTGTTACACATCAAATTCCAACTCACATACTATTAATTCTTTAAAGACATATATCACTCTATTATGCAATGCTTATTTGTGTTACACATCAAATTCCAACTCACATACTATTAATTCTTTTTACGACATATATATCACTCTAAGATGTAATGCTTATTTGTATTACAGATCAAATTTCAACTCACATACTATTAATTCTTTTTAAGACATATATCACTCTTTGATGTAATGCTTATTTGTATTACACATCAAATTCCAACTCACATACTATTAATTATTTTTAAGACATATATATCACTCTAAGATGTAATGCTTATTTGTGTTACACATCAAATTCCAACTCACATACTATTAATTCTTTTTAAGACATATATCACTACATGATGTAATGCTTATTTGTGTTACACATCAAATTCCAACTCACATACTATTAATTATTTTAAGAAATATATCACTCTATGATGTAATGCTTATTTGTGTTACACATCAAATTCCAACTCACATACTATTAATTCTTTTAAGACATACTATATCATTTATTACCGATGCAGGCTAAAGTTTCAAATCGTTCAGATTCTGTTCAAGGAACTCAACCATTCAGGACTTCAGGTCTGAAAATACAACAAAACAGTTATGGGTAATTAGGTACTGTTATACATCTTCCAGAAAATGGAATTCTAATATGTGTAAACTGTATAGGTCCATGTTTTATGGAATTAATTGCTAAGACCTTTTGAAAACAAAACATGGGAAACATAAAGGTAAAATGACTAAGATGTGATACCAGACATGTAGTCTGAAAGCAAGAATTAGTTGTCACGTGTGATAAACAAAAAAGTCATGTGACTACAAATGCAAAAGCCAGTTGTATTTTTGCCCGATTGATTGTCAACTCATGTAAGTTTCTTACCAATTTTGATATATATACACGAGAATTTACTAATGTAACACAAAAAGGAATGCATTGCTTAGTCTTTCGATGGCTGTATTGATCACCATTCATGTTTTTCATAGTTTCCGAGAACACTTCGAGATGAATATCCAGGAATGCAAACGCACGTAGATAGTACTACAATGTCACATATTTATATAAAAAGCAGCCATAATTTTCAAATACATGCCTTCCAATTGTTCAGTAATGGTTTTCATTTGTTATACAAGTATTTTGTGTGATACAATTTGTACAAAAATGCATTTAGGGATGTAGAGTGACAGCCACATTCACAGTTTGGTACACTGAACTACGTATTGTGAAAAACACTGCCTCTATCAGTCCATAAACATTTAATGTCGATAATATCGACCAGCCACAGTTTTCGGTATTTAGTCATTTCCATTCACAGTTTGGTACATTGAACTAAGTATTGTAAAAAAAAACTGCCTCTCATCAGTCCAGAAATAATATTGACCAGCCACTGTTTTCGGAATTGAGTTATTTCCATTCACAGTCTGGTACATTGAACTACATGTAAGTATTGTAAAAAATACTGCCTCTCATCAGTCCAGAAAAAATATTGACCATCATGTGTTTTTGATATTAAGTCATTTCCATTCACTGTTTGGTACATTGAACTAAGTATTGTAAAAAATACTGCCTCTGATCCGTCCAGAAATAATATCGACCATCATCAGTTTTTGATATTCAGTCATCCCCATTCACTGTTTGTTACACTGAAAGAAGTTATGTGAAGATAGCTGATGCGATCTTATTTGTCCAGAAATAATATTGATCATCTTCAGCTTTTGGTATCAGGCTAAATACGTTTAACAAAAAGGAAATGTAAAATGTTTCATATCATCTTAATAAGATGACTTAGTAGTTCATTTTTATGTAACCAACAGACATTAACAAACATTTAGTTTCTTTCTTTACAATTTTCTAGTCATGTTTCAAAAATTGTCATCAATAAACTTTAACAAATATAATGTACAATTAATTAAATAAATTTCTACAAAATTTATTAATGAACCGGCCTCCTATATCCAGCGCGTAAAAGGTCTTAAATAGAGGTTGCCCCTTTCCAGGGAGTGCCAATAAGCTAATTCTCTGGTAGGTCCATTAACCATTATGTTAAAATTTGATACCTGTAGACCCACTGTTAATTTGTTATCATTTGAAGGGGTGATGTTGGCAAGTATGTTAAATAAATGACTGGATTCCAACGTGCAAATGTCCATTTTGAAATAGCTGGTTTTTAGTATAAATTGAAAAAAATATTTATTTTGATCAATCCTTTAGAAAGAATGACAACTTCAAAGCATGATCAAAGGTTTTACTGTGGTAATTATACGTGAAAACTAGACAAGTGGTAATAATAAACAAAACAAACAGAATTGAGAAGGAAGCTTGGCAGCTTAAACTCTGTCTCACATCTATATATGCTCAAATATTGTCAACAACTTCAAAATATGTAACAAACACTTCTCAACAATAGGCTGTAGGTTGATTGGTTGATTGACATTATCACGTGATGTTACCAATGATTATCATGTGATGTACCAATGATTATCACGTGATGCTACCAATGATTATCACGGGATACTACCAATGATTATCATGTGATACAACCAATCATTATCACGTGATACTACCAATGATTATCATGTGATGTACCAATGATAATCATGTGATGTACCAATGATTATCACATGATGCTAGCAATGATCATCACGTGATGCTTCCAATGATTATCATGTGATACTACCAATGATTATCACATGATGCTACCAATGATTATCACATGATACTACCAATGATTATCACTGATGTACCAATGATTATCATGTGATGCTTCCAATAATTATTATAAGATACTACCAATGATTATCACGTGATACTACCAATGATTATCACGTGATGCTACCAATGATTATCATGTGATACTACCAATGATTATCACATGATGCTAGCAATGATTATCACGTGATACTACCAATGATTATCATGTGATACTACCAATGATTATCACATGATGCTAGCAATGATTATAATGTGATACTACCAATGATTATCACGTGATACTACCAATGATTATCACGTGATGCTACCAATGATTATCATGTGATACTACCAATGATTATCACATGATGCTAGCAATGATTATCACGTGATACTACCAATGATTATCACATGATGCTACCAATGATTATCACATGATGCTAGCAATGATTATCACATGATACTACCAATGATTATCACGTGATACTACCAATGATTATCATGTGATACTACCAATGATTATCACGTGATACTACCAATGATTATCACGTGATGCTACCAATGATTTCAATAAAGGTTTAAAATATCCGTCTGCTTAGTAACAGTCTCTGTTGGCGAGTGGATCAGTTTTCTAAAAGAAATATTGACTGTACCGGCTTGAGATCACACCCCACTTCAACCAGGTTGTTGTTTTTTATACTTGATTGTATTTTTTTCTGCAATTTCGGTATCAAAGTAAAATTATTATAATATACAGATGCATTACCAGGAAAATTGTTTTCGGTGCGAAAACATGAGGGATTCCCTTTAACCGAAAATATTTGCTTTAATACAGCTTTTTTGTTTGAATGTTGATTGTGCTGAAAAACAATGTGGTCAAATGATGTTTTTGCAGGTACAAGACAAGAAGTCTTTTTAAACAAGAGGAATTAAGTACCATTCTTTATTGTATAAGAACTTGAATATATAAGTTTAAGCAATATAAAAATTAGTCTTTCTAACTGTACATGGAAGGAATTTAAATTATGAATATTTTTTATGGCAAATCGTCTATTATTTTAGACTGTATAAAAATGTGTACCAAACATAAATATATACATGCCTTAGTGTGGAAAAAAGCCTTTCCAAGACCCATAGTTAGCATATTGTGTGAACACTTAATTCTGCACATAACATGTTGCATCGATTTTTTTTTGTTTTATTGATGTAAAGAAGTTCAGCGAAATAATGGTTAATGTTATGATAAATTTGAGAGAGAATCTTCTAACTAAAATGTAAACACATAAAAGAGTCATGCAAGATTTTAAGAAGAGTCATACACCACGAGTATGTGGGATGCAACATACATGTACACCATTCTGGTATCGACTTAACCAGAAATGATTTATCTTTAACAATGGCATGTAACAAGTACTTACTTCCTTTCATCCTTCAATATGTAAATGAATGTGCAAACATAATTTGATCTAAGACTAAGAAAGGTCACCAGTAAGATTAAAGATAAGTAGAGAAATTGACATAACAAAGCAATGAACACCACAATGTATAATTATAAATTCACTATAAATGTATTCATTAATGATGTGTAAATGTGGAAACATGACTTTAAAAGAATTTTAGAGATGTAAACAATGATGTTTGGCGCAAAATAATTAGATGATACTACAAATAAATACTAATCAATGATTCATTTTGTCACAGACCTACATTTGTATAAACCAATTCAAGGTTGGTGATTTTGTCACAATATTTAAACCACTAGAAATGATTACCGATTGCATATGGTTAATATAACAAATGAAACATAAAAACTCATATAGCATGCTGGTATATATCAAAATCAAGAGGTATTTAATTTCAATTATAAAGATCCATATTTTTCATGACTGAAATGGTCAAATTTTCAGAGTGTTTGCGATCTGTATTGGAGGAAAACTATTTTCTGGTGAAAGGGTAGTCTATATAAAAAGCTGCTTCAGAGTCTTGGACAATTTTTTGTTTTAGTTTAGGAGGTAACATAATGAATGTCTGAATGTTAAAAAAGTTCCTTTAACGAGCATATTAGGGTAAAAAGAGTATGCATTCTGTTCATACCCAGTGATCGAAATTAGCACAAGCCCTTCACTGGTAAAATGTCTTGCGGGCTTGCTCAAATTCTGAATTTTATATAGCAGGGCTTGTTCAAAAATATGATTCCATGCAATAGTATAAGAATTCGGGCTTGTTCATCTAAAAGTCTAATTTCGATGACTGCATACCCGGCACATAGTCCAAATAATTGTACGTTGACAGATTTTTTTTAGATTTTTGATATGGCAAATCCTTCACATACAAATTGTTTAGTATCAAAAGTGGGTAGTTGTTCCGATCAGGATTCCGGGTTAAAGCATATAGCGTCTATAAAATATCATAAAAACAAGAAATATTACCAGATAATGTTATTTTATATTAGTTCCGTACACAAAAAAATAAAAATCCAACTTATAATTATGAGTTTGACGGCTTTTTTTCATTTCATTTTGACAAAACATAACGATATACCGTATTATATCATGCATAGGACGCACTTTTTTACCCCCAATTCTCGTCTTAAAAATTGCCTGCGTCCTTTCTATGCTATTAGAATTTCATCTGTTTTTTTCCAAGTCCATTTCAGGTCGAAAATATCGGACCAGGGAAGAACGCGGTAATAGTAAGTATCTGTACTGCGTCACCGAAAAGAACAACTGACATAGGTAAAATCACGCAAGTGAACACACGCAGAAATATATTGAATGTTTACTTTAAAATGATTTATTGAGAAATAAATTGAAAAAAACACGAGTGTTTACTTTTTTATAAAAGGGACGCTACTCACAAAATCTCGATGTGAGTCAGCACTTTAACTGGATTGAGTTATAACGGTAACGGAAATCGGGAAAGGAGGTAAATATCAATTAATCGTTGTTTATGATTTTAATGTTTCGATATTTTACAAAACATTTTGTATGTAACTGTTTTAAAAAATTGATAAAGGAATGTGCATAACGCAAAGTAGCATTATTGTCACTATCAAATCTTTTCAAATGTGCGAAGGTGTGAAAAACACCCGCTGTCTGTCATTAGAAAAACATCAATAGAACAAACTATTGTGATGGTAATACCTTATGGTTGTTTGTTCGCACTTTACCCGATGTGCCTTCCGCTGGCAAGGCTAATTACCGACACTTAATTATGCCGACATGCTTTAATCCGCACAGCGACAAGCCTTATCAAAACAATCATCAGTTTTGTTGCGATTGCAACGGTTGCAACTGTTGACTGTCATTCAGAAGGCATGTCGAGACTATTGCAACGGTTGCAACGGTTGACTGTCAGTCGGGACTATTACGGCATTTGTATAAGTCTTATAATATGCGTAAATGTTCTCAAAATGTCAAAACATATATCATTGTTGTGTACGCTAAATTACCAAAATACGACGATAATTATCGAAATACACAAGACAGTTATCAAAATATGCCTTATATACAATTTTTTGTTTGTTTTTTACTTCAATATATATGTTATAAATACTTGACCAACCTGAATTTTTCGGCTCCAATTTTGACATTTTTCCGCTGCGTCCTATCTTATATATTAAGGGTTTTTACCCGTTTTCTCAACTATTTTTTTGCCTGCGTCCTATCTATGCTAGCGTCCTATACATGATATAATAGGGTATACATGAAGGGTACCTGCAAGGCTTTAGGGCACAGTTTTAAATCGCTCGGAACATTTCGGCCATGGCCGAGTTGTTATGATTGTATAACGAGGTCTATGTCGAAGCTTTGTTGGAGGAGGCCGAGCTATTACGATTGTATCGAGTTGTTCCCCTTCGCATAATTGTTGTCTGTGTCAGTCAACTTTCGTTTTATTGGAAAGGTAAACAACTTGTTTTAATGCACTAAATGCTTGTTTAGTGCAAAATAACATTTCACTTACATAGTAAAATATGAATATAACTCTTTATGATCAATTTCAACCATAAAATACTTCACTTAAAACAATTTCAATATTTTTAAAACACCCCCGTTTTTTGCACATTCCCGTTCAGACGTTAGGGATTGGAAGAATCCCGTATACAACACGTCTATTATTTTAGACTAACCCGGCACATACATTTTGATATTGCATAAATACTCATTTATTTGTTGATGAAATGGTGAAAAATTACTTCGATCATGGTTACACCACATTTATAGTCAATAATATTATTTTATTTACATAAATCGAGCCACTGTCATAAATGCACAGATACCTGTTATCAATGTGGCTTGTGCAAGCATGTAAATTGTACTACATAATTGAAGATAACTTTTAAATTTAAGATAGACATGTTCTGTGACATACCATGTTTTTGTTTAAAGTTCCATCGCAGTATCACAGTCCGTGGCAGTATCATTCAAAAGGTTTAAATATTGGAAATTTACATAAATATTTGTTGATGTTTACCTTTCGAGTGTGACATGAATTTTCGATATAGTCAAAACGGACACTTTACAGACGGCGTGTCTCATTTTCTTTATCCCCAAACTCGAATACGACGCAGGCCGAGCTTAGAAAACAAACATGTGCAAGAATTCAAATTATCCCAGAAATTTTGTAAAAGGAAATTTAAGAAAGTTGAAATGAATTACACTTACCGTGCCATACAAATTCCATTCTTATTAGGCCATTGAACTTCAAATCGTCCCACCAGGGAGTAGGATAAATTGGTGGTCGTAAATTGGTCCCAGGTCGCACTAGTTAACATAACTTGTGTGAACATGATATTGAAATAAGTTAGAAAAAAAAACATCCAGATCTAGAAATAAACATTTCCCAAGATCCCAAATAGCCATCTTATATCAATTAATTCATCCAAAGGGTTAATTTGACCATGTTTTTAGAAGGAATACTTGCCTATTCGACTGCATGAAGACAGCATATAAACCTCTAGGTAGATCATTCTTGGGCAGTATATCCATCACCTGGGACCCATATCTAGGCAAACCCTGAATGTGTCCAGAGACAAGCCGTAATATTCATAACTTAGCTCGACAGAAGCATGAAACCTATGATGAATGAAAATGGGAGCCGGGCGGGGAATCAAAGATGCTTGCCAAACTGAAACTGCCCCGACTCCAAAACTAGCGTAGACAGAAACATACTGATCTTGTTCATAAAGGTGGTCGAGGGACTGGTGCTATCTTGGATCAATAACAAATACTCCTACTCCTACAAATGTAGGTGCCATCTATATATTTATGCATCATCAAACATTCTGAGCCGATAACCGTATTTATCTTGATCATACAAATGGTTAAGAAAGACCGTAATTTCCGACTTGAAAGTCTTCAACACCATATAAATTATAATATATATTATATGAAATAGTTCAAGTGTATGTGCATTGTATTAAGTGGCCACCTGCGGGAGAAGGTCGAAGTGGCTCCTTAAGACAGGTGACCACTTAGTCCAGGTGGGAATTTTCCGCCACCGAGGCTTTGTTTTAACACTGGAGGTCGATCATATATCTTAACAACCACCCCACACCACCATCTGATGATCATTATCATGATAGCTGTTTATATCCAACATTTATGTGAACAAATACAGAAACAAACTCAGTAGCCAAATGTTTAAACATAAACCCCATTTAATGCCACCGGGTAAACGCCAAAGACATAGAACACAAGAACAAAAAAATCACAAACAAGAAACATGGAACAAAAGCACAAAACTCCACAAACAACACAGTGCATATATATTATATTAAAAAAACTATGTATGTTTATTAAGGAGTTTAGGTGCCGCCTTGGAGCGGTCAATAAAATGTAAACCAAGTCAAATGTAGACAAAAATAACTTTAGTCCAAAATTATAAAAGTAGGATGTAGTAGATAAATGTTTATACGCAATTGATAACAAAAAATCACTAATTTAGCCCACGAATACAAGCACAACTACATCAACAAGTTCACTTTTTAAAGTATTCCGTCATTTTCATTTGCTTCAAACCAGTCCCTAATCTAAAGTGCATGAATTTAAAAGAACCTATGCCGACATTATCGTTTTCAGCATTTCACTCTGTGAGCGTTGTAAGGCAAATGTTTTAACTAGTGTCCATAAAATAAAAATGTCCTGCCGTCATCTAATAACTGAATACACTCGATACGTTCTTTCACAGTCAGACACTAACGATTTGTTGTATTATCACCCATAATCAAAATTAAAAAAATCACGCACAATGAAATGTCAATATTTGTTCGCAAAAAAATATGAAGAATTAAAATGAATACAATTCGTAACTTTATTCATCCCTTCAAGTGGCAATGCAAACTATCGGGTGTATTTAATAATTGGTTAAACGTTATGATTTTAATTTTTAATAATTAATTACCCTTCTTTAGATGAAGATGTTCCTAGTTCACCATCATATGGTGTTTTTATTGCACAGTTGATAACATTCGCTAGATCAGTAAACTTATGTCGAAATAACTTTCTAGAGCAGGGTTTCAGATATCATAAATAGTTTCTTCTTTCTACTATCAAAATTGAACTTGGAAAACCCACACATTTTAAAAGGGCACCTTTAAGTGACAATACCCGAGCAATAAACGGTAGCGGCCTCTTTTGAAAGAGATGATAGACACGCCCGACAACAGTAGCCAATAGACAGCGGCGGAACAGTTTCATAATTATTAATCATAGTCTCGGATGACATAATTTATTTAATAAATTCGTTTTATTCTTAGGTAAATTTTGAAGCGCTTCACCATTTTTACATGTATTCCTATATTTATGCAAAACATTTTATTTTCGCATTGTATCTAACTTTTTTCTCAATATCTTATTTTCACTAAAAAAAATTAAAACGTTTTATTTTCTTGATACCAATGATCAAATTATAGAGTGTTAATCCAGTTTCATCAGTGTATTGAATAACAATTATAAACATGAACTCAGGTCAGTTCTTTTATTTCTTGGATATTCGCGTAATAAGTAATGCAAATTTTAAAACTTGCTATATAACTTTTATAAATGGAAAATGCTAACCTTATTTTCGCCGACGATACTGTTAAAACTGAATGCTTAAATGTAAGTATTCACTAAAAAATCAAACCTTATTTATTTATCAATCTTCAACTTGACTCTCTTTCAAGATGAATTTTTTAAATACATGAGACATGTTTTAGCTTATTTTCGCTCAAAATACCCTCATTTTCACTAAAATAGTCTTTAAAATAGCTGTCTTTATAAAAGCTTAATAATTATCATCTTTATATCGACTAATTTCGAAAATGATATATTTCAATTTTTACTATTATTAAAAGAAAATAGACTGTCAATAATACCAAACATCGGCAACAAAATCCTTTGCCTGAAGCTATAAGTTATTTCATTACCTAGGGACGGGAATTAGGAGACCGGAAGAGACCGGATAATACGGTGGGA